>NC_142775.1:21797852-21882852 GCF_988280905.1 Pimephales promelas
GGCACTGATAAGAAGAATCATGCCACTTAAATCTTTTCAAATATTTACACTGATGTGTGGATTTTTTTCTCGATTCTATGCTATCGGTGAGTCTCACTTTAACCAATTGATCGTCAAAAGGAAAAATATTCTGTCAAGATATTTGAAATCTTCTGTCTTTTGCTGTGTTTTAATTTCACCCTATACAATGTACACTAATTAGTAATTGACAAACTATAGAATGATTTAATAATGTTCAACTATTTAACATATATTTAAACGTGAACATTTATACAGCACAGTAATCTGTAGGTTTCATAATCTCCATTGTAATCAAATTTAAATTAAACTTCTATTTAAAGTTTTATATAACAGAAATGAAAAATGTTAGTGAAGAAATGTCACTCAAACACTCTGACAATCCAAAAAAATATACACAGAAATAGTATACTATAGCCTCTCTTTGTTCTCTCAATGTTTTGAAAACACTGGTGGGTGAACACAAACTGTATTTGTGCAAAATCAGCTGAAGTTTGTGGGTTTTGTCTTGCATGGTTTCTTATATGTAACTGTAATTGTTTTTCATTCTGCAAAGCATATCCAATTCAAACTGCCCAAAAGGAAGGTTGGTTGATTTCCCATATAGCTGAAAACATTTTAAAAGTAACAGTAAATGCAGTTATAAATGTAAGAAAGATATACACTATTTCTCACTATCGGTTCTCATACTCTTCCAAAGTTCTACGTGGCGTTGATGTGTCTTTGCGATGTGAGGTCTCTTTCCTGTCTGAATCCTCAACATTACAGTGGGAGAGAGACGGAGAACAAACATCCAACACCACTTTACTGTACAACAACTCTGCCTACATCATCTTACACACCGTTGATGAACACAATCAGGGCAAATATTACTGTAGATTGATGGAAGATGGAAGAGTGACAACGGTTAGGATTCACACACTTTATGTCAGTTCAAGTAAGTATATTTTATATTAAATCTGTGGTGCATGCCTAAATAATAATGATCTAAAATATTTTACATTAAGAATAATGTAAGTTAATTTAATATTTATACAGTTGTGACCATAATTATTGGCTCCATTTTATCAAATCTGCAGTCCGCAGTTTTTCCTCTTTGTCCCAATCGCTGTTCGAAATCTGCAATTGCAGTCATTCGCGGAATTATCAACTTTAAGTGAGTTGTACTTCAACACCCTAGACACGGCACAGCGAGGATGGACTCAGTCGCCACGCCGGTGTCGATACTGGCATTCAGAATCAGATTAGTCTTTTTGGAAGTATGACCAACATAATAATTTTTACCGGAAAATGTCATCTGAACTAGTAAGAAAAATCCACTTTTGTTCTGGTTCTGACATTGCAGTAAATCGTGCTGATTAAATCTAACCATCGCTTATCACATCATCACGCAAAACCGTGCCAATTATACTTTGTTCTCAAATTGTTAATGTTAACAACGTCAGGATTGCGTGACTACAATTAATGTCCTGACAATATGTATCCTTGTTTTGATGAATCTGTTGTCATTGGTGATTGTTGTTTGAACCTTTCTGGATCTGCCATCAAATTGATAAGTTTAATTATATGAAGAGTTCAGATGCAAAAGCCTCTAAATGCCATTTGAAATTTTCTTCTTTAATGATGATTTTTATAAAACTTGTATATTTAAGTTCAGTAATTTCACTTAAATGGCAATGATAATCACCTATTAATTGTTATTTAAGTGAAATTACTGAACTTAAATATACAAGTTTGATAAAAATCATCATTAAAGAAGAAAATTTCAAATGGCATTTAGAGGCTTTTGCATCTGAACTCTTCATATCAAGTGCTGTGAAAAAAGGCTATAAATCTCCACCTCCATCATCCTACTCATAGTCTATAGCCGAGACTTCTTTATGTGTACAGATGTGACGTAATGGAGATGAAACATGTTTCTCATGGAAATCCACCAGTACCACTGGAATTAAAAACATTACAAGCTTGCCGTTTTGAATCGTGCTAAGGCAAGCAGATAGTTTTGAACATTTGAACACAAACACTCACATGTATTTTCTCAAAAAATGTACTTTGGATCATTTTTAACCAAAAAAAAAAAAGCTACGGACTGCAGCTTTAAATACGTTTTGCAACCTCCTTTTTGCCAAGATCCGAGCTTTGAGTCTTTTCCTATAATGCCTGGTGAGTTTGGAGAACAACTGAAAAGAAATCAGAGACCATTCCTCCATACAGAACCTCTCCAGATCCTTCAGATTCCCAGATCCATGTTGCCGCTTCTTATCTTTAATTCACCCCACTCATTTTCTATTGGGTTAAGGAAATTTGGCCTTTGTATTTCCTACTCTTGTGAAACAACAATGTCATGCTCCTAGCCAATTTTGTGAATGAAGGATCAAAAGGATAAACAATGCAGATTTATTTTTACAGCATCTTTGATCATATTTACCAGGGGTGCCAATAATTCTGACCACAACTGTAATTAACAATGTGCAAAAGTAGTTTTTTATTTTTATTTTTAAAGAGAGTGCTTTTCAGTTCAAAGCTGAAATGTACTGTATACTAACTGAGATGTATTCACTGAAATTCACAATGTTACCTATTGTCTTTCCAGATTCATATAATGGAAATAATAAAATTAATACCATTTACAGACAAAGCTCTAATAATAGTGACGTATCACTGATCTGCAAGTCTCAAAAGGAATACAATAGATGGAAGTGGACCTGGGAGCAGCAGAGGCCTAATTCACAGACTGATCTGATAGCAGTTGAAAATGGAAGCGATGTTCAAGTAAACGGACCAATTAAACCAGGAAGACTTTCTTCAACCACATACAATAGTCGAGTTTTTATCTTTCACATCTCACCTGTGAACTTCAATTATAGTGGGACATACAGGTGTATTACAGATGAACAAAAACCTACCTATACAACCACAATGCTTCGCACCATCAGAGGTTTGCAAATATCCAATCAATCAATACAAATAAATACAACGATTTTTTTAGCAACATTTTGCTCATCAGTTCATTTGTTCAGTGCATTTAAAGTGATACTCCACCGTTTTTTCATATTAAAGTTATTTTAAGATGAGTTGATACATACCTCTCTCGTCTCGGTGTGTGCACTCAATCGCTGTGGCGCGCGAGACACTTTGATAGCACTTAACTAGCCCAGTTCATTCAATATGGGCCAAGCAGAGAAGCGACCAAACACCTCCACGTTTTCCATAATTAAATACAGTTCACACAAGTAGAATAAATCGACCGAGAATGGTGACACAAAATAAAACATTGCACTTTTCTAAGCGTGTAAAGTGGATAACTTTAATGTATGGCGGATCCCAATCACTTGCTGTAGTATTCCGCCATACATTATAGTTATACACTTTACACACCAGAGCGATTGAGTTCACGCACTGAGACGAGAGAGGTATGTATTAACTTCTCTTAATTAAGAGAATAACATAGTTTAATATGAAAAAAACGGAAGAGTGTCACTTTAAAAAGTCATTGATGTTGTTGATTTCAGTCTCAGTGGAGCACCCTGATGGTTTGTTGAGGAATCGGTCAGTGATTCTCACCTGTGAAGTTTCTGAAGTGACTGATTCACTGATGCTGGTCTGGCTCAGGATGGAGGGGAACAGAGGAGTGCTGGGAAAACAGCAAATTATGACTGAGAAAAACAACAAGTTACAACTCCCAGTGAATCTGTCCAACAATGAAACAGACCCGCTGCACTGGCAGTGTGCAGTTTTTACTGAGGATACACTCAGAGCTCTGGCTCCTATAACAATCAGTCTTTCCTCATCATCAAAAACCACAACTCGACCAAACAAAGGTAATATATTAACCATTAATATACAGTACTTTTCACCTTATCTCGGAAAACAAGTATGCTCAAGATGTACGATGTACATGTTTTAGCTCATCTTCAAATAATCCTGGTATGAAAAGTCAACAAATGAATCTAATTAATAGACTCTATATTCTTTTAGAGTTCAACAAATATGCAAAGGCTACTGTATCCTCTGTTTTGGTTCTGTGTGCGGGGATTATGCTTGGAGCTATATTGTATTACCTTTACAGAAAGCGAATGTCAGGTAAAAAAAAATCTGTGTTTCAGTTTTTTTTCCCCAGTATATGAGGGATTCTTTCTTTCTTTCTTTCTTTCTTTCTTTCTTTCTTTCTTTCTTTCTTTCTTTCTTTCTTTCTTTCTTTCTTTCTTTCTTTCTTTCTTTCTTTCTTTCTTTCTTTCTTTCTCTTTCTTTCTTTCTTTCTTTCTTTCTTTCTTTCTTTCAAAACTATATGCTAACTCTTGCTGTATTTGCAATTCTTTCAGTGCACTCGAACCCTCAGGAGTCTGAACCAGTCTATATCAACATCGACCTAATGAGGAAAGACAAGGGTATTCAAATCGGCTAAATATATTTCATTTCAAATAGCCTATCCATTATCTGCAAGCTATGTTTATACTATTTTACTGAAATAGCTTACCATAAAAAAATTCACAATTACAACAACACACTTTCCTCCCAAAAACAAAGGTTAGTTTTCTTCTTTCTCCAGTAGAGCGCAGCAACACACTGGGAAACAGAGAAAAGAGTCCTGAAATGTATCGCCATGTAAGAAGAAACAGATATGGTAAGATATTTTACATCCAAGAATTCCAAAATGTCATCTCAACTCAACATCATCTCATAAAGATATTTTTCTGCAGACAAAACAAACATAAATGAAAGAGATGAGGTGAGTGCAGATATTTATTAACATGTTACAGTCCAAAACATTATATTATAATGTTTTTCATTTAATATACTGCCAGTTGTGCTTGTAATTTCCCCTAAATCAATTTCTTTGCTTTTGATTTGTCTCATCTCTCCACAGACACCAGCTACATCAGACAATGTGACCTACGCAACCATTTATTTCAACAAATCCAGGTGCCAGACTTAAAGAAATAACTTCCCCACAGTTATGAAAATCTGAATGAGAAGTTTGTCATTTATATCCCTAGTTTCACAGAGGCTTCAGCTTAGTCTCAGACTAAAATGCATGTTTGAGCTGCTTTAACTGTCATTTAATTGTCAGCTGCAATATGTCACTCAAGATGCACACCAGTAATGTTTTGTTCTATGACACGTTTATAAGCTAATTGTCCTAACTGAACTAAGGCATAATACCTATAAAACCTATTGTCTCATGAAGAAAGTATTATCACTTTCTAAATTAAACAGCAGATGGCGCTGTCTGATTACAAACTAGAATCTGAGACTGTTCCGCGGTGTTGTGTGAGAAACACACCTGACTGCCTTCTGCACACTAGCCTACCACAAATAATAATCTGATGGACTGACACTGGATAATTGTATTTCTTGAACTGAGTCACATTTTTACAAGCATCAACTAAATAGCACATTATTATTATGACTTAACATTTGTTATAGCCTAATATAGCATCTTTCATTGAAAGTGTATGAACGCAGGTGAAATGGCCATTTGATGGCACTGTTTGAAAACAAATTTGAAATATAATGCTAATAAAAAAAAGTCTAAGTATAAAAAAAAAGAAAAAAGAAAAAGAAAAATGCAGTTATACATCCTCTTCTCTCTCGCTTTCTCTGTCTGTCACTTTCATCCTCATGGAATCCACCCAGAACATGCTGCTTCAATGTACTTCAATCTAAAAGACAAAAGTATGGGAAAGAAAAGTAGTTTGAATAGGCTGTCTTTATGGACGAGGGATAACGCTCCACACTAACTCAATGTTGCTCTGCTTTGTATAAATGCGTGTCTTTATTTAAACGTGCAGGGATTTTTAAATGCTTCTCAAGGTCTGCTAAGTAGAACCATTGAGTGATGAATTATGACAGCATCAAAATGTTCATGAACAATGTTTTGTGGAGGGAAAGGCAGATGTAGACAGAATAGGCTACGTTAAGAAAAAAAAATAATATATAAAACCAAGGTTAACACATGCTCTCACATCTTTTTCACCAAAATGTAGGTGTCAGATAATCCTGTTTTATTAAGGTCTTGACCACATCATGCAGTAAAGATGCATTACAAGGAGCACCATAAATACGGTCAAGATGGGTAGACTCTTATCCAAAGTCTTACTTTCAACTACTGACAATCACAGCACCTTTTTAGCTTTTCTGCCCGGCTTAATCTCCTTCACTTTGAATTAATATGTTCACTTTCATAAAATCGCTTTATTCTGTCCATCACTCCAAACATTTAACACACACACACACACACACACACACACACACACACACACACACACACACACACACACACACACGCACACACACACACACACACACACACACACACACACACACACACACACACAAAATGGTGGCTTTGGTGTCTCTGCATCCATTTAAAGCTATGATAAACTACACACCATTACCTGTCCTATCTAAAATATACTGTTTCTGATGTGCTGAGCAGAAGAAAAATCAGACTCACATTTTGTTATAATGCAACGCATTCTCACCCCAAGGCGTCACCTTTGACCATGCTTCAATATTTGACGTTTTAGGCGCCCTTTAGCATCACTTGCATGACGCAATCCTATGGCGTCATCTAACTGACGCTAAAGGAAAGCGTCAGTTAGAGGACGCAGTTAGGTTTAGGTGTGGGGTGGGGGTAGGGTACACGCGATCCTAGGGCGTCATCTTACTGACGCTAAAGGGCGCCTAAAGCGTCAGATATTGAAGCATGTCCAAATGCTTCCCAAGGCGTCAGTTAAGTGACGCCTTGGGGGTGAGAATGGGCTGTATAATGTTACCAGATCCTGTAGGAAAATATACAACGCATTCTCACCCCAAGGCGTCACCTTTGACCATGCTTCAATATTTGACGTTTTAGGCGCCCTTTAGCGTCACTTACATGATGCGATCCTACGGCGTCATCTAACTGACGTTAAAGGAAAGCGTCAGTTAGAGGACGTGGTTAGGTTTAGGTGTGGGGTGGGGGTAGGGTACACGCGATCCTAGGGCGTCATCTAACTGACGCTAAAGGGCGCCTAAAGCGTCAGATATTGAAGCATGTCCAAATGCTTCCCAAAGCGTCAGTTAAGTGACGCCTTGGGGGTGAGAATAGGCTGGATATTACTGATAGTAGTTAAGAAAGATATTCCAGTGGCTCCATTTTTATGCAAGGTCACATTTTTCATTCATATGGTTAGGGATGAAGGATAACATGCAAATGTCAAAATGTAGATGGTGAGGAAGCAAAAAAAGAATAATAGACCAACGCCACTTTTGCGTCATCGAAGGGTAACGCCCCCTTTTGGGGGAAAACACCTCTATACTGTCTATGGGAAAACAAACGGATTCCCATGAGAACAGAACTCGCACTAGATCTGCAAAGTTTCTTGATAGCAAAAATGGCACAAACTTAAAGAAGCTAACGTTACTGAATACGGGGTTACAGAGGTGTCCCTTTAAAAATGGTCGAAAACTGGATTAATGACCCCACACAGCGGCCAAATATGGACTATTCAGACATCTAACGTTACCACTATCTCGTGGAATCACCAAGTAAGTAGCCTTTTTTATTTATTTATCATTTACACACTCACAGTAGCCTATTACAAACTACTAGACGATGAGGCCATGTCACTTGGATCATATTTAACTTGATTTAAGCTATTGACAGTTTTGTTGTCGACTAGCTATTAGAAAGACTAGCTGTTAGCAGCTAACGTTACCTTATTAGACTATGTCAATAGCTTAAATCAAGTTAAATATGATCCATTCATCGTCTAGTTTGTCATACTGTGAGTGTTAATGAAAAAAAAGGCTAGCTACGTGCTTACTTGGTGATTCCACGAGATAGTTGTAACGTTAGATGTCTGAATAGTCCATATTTGGCCGCTGTGTGGGGTCATTAATCCCGTTTTCGACCATTTCAAAGGGACACCTCTGTAACCCCGTATTCAGTAACGTTAGCTTCTTTAAGTTTGTGCCATTTTTGCTATCAAGAAACTTTGCAGATCTAGTGCGAGTTCTGTTCTCATGGGAATCCGTTTGTTTTCCCATAGACAGTATAGAGGTGTTTTCCCCCAAAAGGGGGCGTTACCCTTCGATGACGCAAAAGTGGCGTTGGTCTATATGATACATGCTGGTGTGTCCAGTCTAGCAATGCTTTTCACCAACAAAAATTCTGGTCAAACTGTATGAGGCTGGTTGCCCAATGGAGACTTGCTGGTTAAACCGTTTGGTAGAGACACCAGCATGTCTTTTTCCCCATGCTTCAATATCTGATGCTTTAGGTGCCCTTTCGGATCGCGTGTAACCCTACCCCTGACCCTGAGCTAAACCTACCCGCGTCATCTAACTGACGCTTTCCTTTAGCGTCAGTAAGATGACGCCGTGGGATCGCGTCATGTAACTGACAATAAAGGGCGCCTAACGCGTCAAATATTGAAGCATGGTCAAAAGGTGACGCCTTGGGGTGAGAATGTGTTGTCACCCATGCTTTTCATAACGATGTGTGGTAGTCAGAAATGTAATGACAGAATATGAAAAACTGATATTCCAACCCGATCTCACGACCAAGTCGTACGAATTCGACGAATGATTAAAAAGTGGCTAACTCGTAACAATTCATACGACCTCACTCGTACGAATTAATACGATTTTGCTAAATCGTACATATTTTACGAATTGGCCGATTCGTATGAATTCATACGAATGACCTACCCCTTACCCCGCCCCTAAACTTAACCATCACGTGGGTTTAGACAAATCGTACGAATTAGTATGAGTGAGCTCGTACGAATTAGTACGAATTAGCCACTTTTTAATCATGCGTCGAATTCGTACGAATTGGTCGTGAGATAGTGTTGGATATTCACAAATTCTGTGCAAGTCACAAACTTGATTCTCAAAAGCCGAAGAGGATTTAGCAGTGCTTGCACACGGCTGATAAGGTACGCCTTGGGATGTATATGGCACCAGATGTCTGTTGTCTGGCTTTCTCACGTGCAGATACATTCCTGGGGCATGAATCTTGAGTATGTTGGAGGAAATGTGTCCTTGTGAATCTATTATTCTTTTGTAATGGAACAAGAGCTGAACGCCTGTTGTTACGGAGAACAAGCCTTTATTGTCGGAGCTTCGCTAATATGCTAATTAACAAGTGCAAAGAGAGCGCAAAACCAGTATGAATAGAGAGGACCGAACCTGATCTATGAGTTTAATCAGACGCGTTGCAGCATTTTATTAGTGTAAATAATGTCATGCAGCATTTCAGCTGCTTTTTACGGCCATGTAATATTTGCACGTCGCCTATATAAGTAAGTACTGATATAAAATGGTGAGTTTCAGGGGGGAAAACACAGTGTTTGAGCACGCAGTGAAGTGTAGCTCGCTGGCAGACAGTGAGAGAGTGAATGAGAGCACAGGGGATGTTGGGATACTGGGACTCAAGGCTGATGCGTTATGATGGACATGTCGCTGACTCTCTCTGCCCCCACTGAAAGGAACTTCCAGGAACAGCACAACTCCTTTTGGAATAGAATGCTCCTGATAGTACATTCAGGCTACTTCCAATTCCTATAAGATAGGAAGGAGGGAATTTGATCAAAATCTTAATGTTAAACAGGGAATAGTAGTTTCACATCAGCACTAAAGGGCATGGTTGCTCTAATGCCTTGCGTTACTGAACGTGGAAAGGTCAAAGAGGCTATTGTGACATTTCATTGGCAGTTCTGTTTTTAGAATTCAGGATTTTAGGAACTAAGGTGGCTATACAGTGACAGTAAAATGCTTCATTTTATCACAGTGATATTAAGACCAGGCATTTCTTCTTTAATAACCAGTTTCCATTTGACATAATTGAGACTTCACTTTGAGGCAAAAATCACCTTGAGATAATGAGAATGACCAGCCCGTTTTCATCCTTTAACGTCATATAAAACGCTATATGCAAAAACAGCGCTATACTACGCACATGGCACCCTTTATCGTTAATATAACACGCGAACCCAAGACGTCATAAATCCTTTAGCGTGAATATGACACGCAGACCCTACCCCACACCTAAACGTAGCCCTCACATTAACGATTAACGATAACGGGTGCCATGTGCGTAGTATAGCGCCGCTTTTTGCATATAGCGTTCTATATGACGTTAAAGGATGAAAATGCGTTGGAATGACACAGTAACTTGAGGTATACAAGGTCACTAAAAAATTGTGAACACATATTTCAAAGATTCAGATATCATCATGTCCAGGGATCATACATTTTCATATTTAGAGACCAATGCCTGATATCCAACAGATTCCATAGGGTCAGAGAGATGCAGACAGACTAGCGCTCATTGAGTAGCAGTTAAGCTAGGACACAGCAGGGTCGATGGTGTGCAGACGCCACTGCAATACGTGTGAACAGCCTGAGCCTGTTGTGTAACGGGGTCTCTGAGCTGCAGTCTCAAACACAGCAAGATACACACATTGAGATTCCATGTTTTATGGGGACATTCCATAGACATAATTATTTTCATATCCTGTAAATTGTATATTCTCCTAACCCTACCCCTATCCATAAACATACCCATTTCAAAACGTATGGTATACCTGTACCACACACTATTAGCCTTGGTTCTTGAATTATTGCCGTGAGCCAGGAAGTGCATCGACACACTCTCTTTGAGTTCACTACATTTATTACAGAGGAAGGAGTTGATGTATTTTACTGTATATGCTAATTACGTAAGAGTATGCTCGGAATATAAGACTACTTTATTTTTATTTATTTATTTATTTATTTTTTTGCATTATGCAGTAGGCTATGTACTCTAGATGTGCTGCTGAAAATGCTACATACCATAATGCAATGCATGCAACTTCACCTTCCATTTTAAGAATGACGACTGAAAAAGTGGCATCAGCAAATCTGAACTTCTTGATTTGATTATTTAATCTTACCAAATCTATTCAAAATTGGATTAAAGATGCAAAATGGCAGTTGTTGTCAAAATAAATTGATGGTTTGAAATGATTATTACAGCAGGGCATAAAATTAGGAAGTGTAGTAACTATGCTATTTTTCCACTTCAAACACACCCTGATTGAAGTTAATTAAGTTTTATATATATATATATATATATATATATATATATATATATATATATATATATATATATGTAAATACTTGGCAATGCACACACACACACACACACACACACACACACACACACACACACACACACACACACACATATATATATATATACTGTATATATATATATATATATGTGCATTACTAAGTTATACTTTGTAAGCCAAAGTTACACTGACATTGGATGTTAAAAATGGATATTAGATCAATCATGAGTCATTTTAACTAATTACAGAAAAAATGAGAGGCATGTGAGACTATAATTATGATGAGCATATCCTAGCCTGTTAATATTGCTTTCCTCCATTCTAGTTTGCTCTATTACGAGCTCTCTTGCGGCGACAAAGGTTCATTCATTGATAAAGGACTGGACAGAAAATTCTGTGCTAATTTTAGAGTCAATCCTCATCTTCCACATTTGCACTTTAATTTTAATTTAATGAGTTCACTTCCCTCCTTATCCAGCCTTTATGAAAAATATTTTCATATGGTCATCGGTTATTTCAAATGTGCCTCAGTTCTCATAATTTTGAGATTGATTTTGCATACATTGTATATGTATATACATATACTGATTTGGTTGTAGTGGTGACAGCAGACAGAGTGAAAATCCAAACGCAGTCTATTTTCAAATGAAATCCAAGGTCATAGTGCAATACCAGGCAGAGGGTCAAGCACATGTATCCAATCCGAAATACAAATCCAAAACACGGGAAAAAAATTTAAATCAAGAAACTGCTCAAAATACTGACAGAGTGTAAACCAAATCAAACAAAACAAGACTCCATCCTGAATGAAGGCAAAAGGCATTTAAATAGACAGGGTGATGATCAAATGAAACCAGACACAGCTGAAACAGATAAACTAATAATGAGCAAAGGATTCTGGGAAATGAAGTCCAGAAAAAAAACAAAAAAAAAACAGAGTCTAATATACGGTATACACGGTGTGTGTGTGTGTGTGTGTGTGTTTGTGTGCATGTACATGGTTCTGAAAATGTTTTTTAGTAGCTTTACTCTCTTTTGGGTTGTTTTACGGTTCAGTGGCTGCAAAAATATTACCTGCTAGACAGATCTGCAGTTACACAAAGGCCGGTGTTTAGATCCTAAAGAGGAAGCGTGTTCCTCATGGCTGCTGTCTCTCCAGTGTCCTGCCGCTGTGGCTGTTATAATGATCAACTGTCAAACTGATGACGCAGCTTACCGGCATCTCAAGAGGTGGAAATGAATATTTAATGCCCTCTGCTATGTGGCCGCATTGTGGAATGGAACTGTTTGCTGTTAAGTGTTACGGACCTATTATGTGTCATTAGGTGCAGGACTCTCTCTCTCTCCTCATTGTGTTCTCGTCTCCCCAGAGAATTGCATTCTTTTCCTCCTCCCATCAATCTGAGCATCCTATCTGTGCCTTCAACATCTCAGAATGTCCTATTCGTCTGGCAGATCTGCGATTGATTGTTCTTTTCTCTGCTCCTTCTTCCTTCTCTGTGCGGCATCTTCTTTCTTGCACTTGCTTGTTGATAAATGTACAACATTTCAGTCTTTCTTTCTCTACCTTCCTTCTCTCCCTTTATCTATCCTCTCATCCCTGGCTTCTTTTCTCTCGTCAATGATTCCTTTTGCCTTGTTTTCTGTGTCTGGACACATCTCTCCCTCTCTCTCCGTAATGGATTTTTCTCTGTCGGTAGGGCCTCTGTTACTCCTGAAGAGACTGCAGCAGACATGCTCTGTGGAAATGACTGGAAATTGATTTTCAGTGCAGGCTTGAGCACAGCCAGCTATTAAACGGGAACAGGATCCCTCATTAACATGAAACCTGAGGAAGTTAATGTGGAGCGAACTCTATGCGAGCAGGCAAAGGCGAGCTGCTCTGCTCGGCGTGATTGCTGAATATTGTGTTTATGGCGCTGAGAGTGAGTTTAGCACGTCAGCTCGTGTTGAGCGGTTTGTGTCCGAACGAGAGGCTTTTACGCAAACATTTGTCGTCCATGCTAATAACCCTCATGGTCTATGTGTGGTCTGAGAGACCCCACGGCCATTTAACAGCTCGAAAAATTACTTAACACCTAAGTATCAGGTCGACACTCTTCATGGCTTTTCTTAATCAAACAAGAAATTAACAGACAAAACTTAAAGGGATAGTTCACCCCAAAATGACAACTCTGTCATCATTTACCAACACATTCTCACCCCAAGGCGTCACCTTTGACCATGCTTCACTTTGTTTCTTCTGCAGAACATAAAAGGAAATATTTTGTTGGTAACCAGTTTTGGGTACCATTGACTTTCCACTGTGCGGAAAAAGAAGAAGAAGAAGAAAAAAAAAACTGAGGCATTTCTAAAAACATCTTCCTTTGTGTTCAACATAAATAATACAGGTTTGGAATGACATGAGGATGAAGAAATGATAACATCATTTTCATTTCTGGGTGAACATTCATCACATGTCCTCAGTTGAAAACTGACATACAGTAGGATAGAAACAGAAACATCACTTTTCTGAAATGTTCTTTGTATAGCATGGAGGTTTTTCCAGTGGTCGAGTTAATGGATTCACTTAAGATACTAATAAAATTGTATAAAATGTAAATCATTTTTATTTCACATTCAGCAAATTTGATAATACAACTAATTCATTTTGCTTTCAGAAAATTAATTAGATTAATTAAATTAATTGTGTTTTATTCTATTAACAGCACTATAGATGTTAACAGTGCAAAATAAAAACAAAATTAATTTGTATATTTTTCAGCTAATCTCAGGTATACTTTACATTTAGAATAATATTCTTTTTAGCAAATATATATTAACAAGTTGGTTTAGTGATGTTACAAATGCCAAGTGTGTAATTTTTTTGCCTTTAGTACCTGCACAATATAATTATATATATAATTTTAAAACCCCTGATATACATCTTCACTAATAATTGCCTGGGTTTTGATTAGGTCAGTGGAACGTGCAATGTTAAAAGTATTCGGTAACACTTTACAATAAGGTTCATTAGTTAACATTAGTTAACTACATTAGTTAGCATGAACTAATGATGAACAGCGCTTATACAGCATTTATTAATGTTTGTAAATGTTAATTTCAATATTTACTAATACTTTATTAAAATCTTGTTAACATTAGTTAATGTGCTGTGAACTAACATGAACAAAGAATGAACAGCTAAATTTTTATTAACTAACATCAACGAAGATTAACAAATGTTACAAATGTATTGCTCATGGTTAGTTCATGTTAGTTAATACATTAACTATTGTTAACTAATGAACCTTATTGTAAAGTGTTACCAAGTATTCAAATGAAAAAAAATAAGTTGACATGCCATTATTATTGTCACACAAACCCAAACAAAAAGAACGAACGGTAAACACGGTTTAAAATAAACCAGGCTAAATTGACAGGGAAACATGAAAATGTCCACTAACATAAAGTGAGGAGGCGCATGAGGGAGAGAAAGCATGAGTGTGCCTGAAGTGCTTCCTTGCTTTTTGTGCGTTTATCAAATAACTAACCCTCTTGCTAATTTGATTTTGCCAAAGTAAAGCATCTGCATCAAGAGAGAGAGAGAGAGAGAGAGAGAGAGAGGGTCAGGAGAGAAGCATTTATAATTGGCACTATTCTTCCATCTGATTTTATGCAGCCTGAAACAACAATAACAAACATTATGGCTTTTTGCGGACTGCTATTCTTGCCATCGTCTGAATTACATGCGATCGCCCCTTCCTCCCTCTTCCTCATGTACCTAATTTGTGTTTTTTTTCTTTAATTTTGTGCCTATAGCGGCTGAGTCATGATTAGACTGTGGCGAGGCTATTGTTAGCCGCAAGAGGGGCGCATGTACCACGCTGCTGTCACCATGCCAACACACACTCCACGGCAACAACAAGCAGCCGGGAGATCACTATAGATGTTTTCTGATGATGAACCTCAGGGGCCCCCACCCCCTCCATGAGCTACATTAATGGACAAATTTCATCAAATGCCTTGCGTGTTTATGTTTTCCCTCACAGTGGCCCGGCATAAATCTGCAATGCTGATGTCTCGGCTCAGAGAGCGGAGCTCTGGGCGCACGGCGTCTCTTAAATACAACCCTGCTTAAGTATTCATTGCCGTGATATATGCATATTGGAATGCCGTTTGCCAATTAGACCTGTGACTGTTCTTAGGGGGGTAATAAAACCTGCAGCTTATGTGCCTGTAGCTGGTGGCGTCCTGCGGTGCGCGGTTCAACTGATTGAAGATCAGGTGGTGCTGGGGGTGTTGGGTTCAGGTTGTCAAGCTTTTATTTTGCCATCCGTCACTCGGCCACCGATCAATAGCCCTCTTTAGGCCTCTCCGCTCACAGCGCGGACATAGGTACTACAGGTTGTGCTTTTCCAGTTTTAAACCCCGAACATGGCATCAAACCCCCTATCGTTGGGTTTGAGAGCGTGTGGCTGGGACGGAGGTGGTTTCGACAAAACATCCATGTGATAAATATGTAATGGATTGGCTAAAGAGGAGTGATGCATCATGGGATGTGAAGTAATGTGCAATTGATGTGATTAGAATAGATCATCCACACACAGGCACAGGGGGAGGAAGACGCATGGCCCCCACCACCCGACAGATGAAGGGTCCCGCAGCCATCCTTCTCAGTAAATGAGAAGATATTATTGCCGTAGATTGATATCAGAGGGGGAGGCAGGGATGAGATAGAACAGCCTTATTCACTAAGCCCTCACAACAGACTTCATCTGTTTAGTGTGGCAGTTGATGCAAATTGTGTCACAGTCAAGTAGCAAAATGGTATGTTTGTATAACAGGAGCAGACAGGTTCACATCAGTAATTTAATATACGATCCTTGTGCATGAGAAAGTCACAGAAACATACCTCATCATTTATGTCCTGTTAGAAGATTGCAAATGGTTGAATGTCTGTGAACAGAAAATTATGCACAGGCTTAACGGACAAAATCTAGAAAACAGGCTGAACATCTTAAAGGGACACGGCAACCAAAAATTTTAATTCTGTAATAATTTATTCATTCTGTATACTTCTTTTAATTTAATTGGTAACACTCTACAATAAGGTCTCATTTGTCAACATTAGTTAATGTATTAACTAACATGAATTTACTATGAGCAATACATTTGTTACTGTATTTGTTAATCTTTTTTAGTGTTAGGTAATAAAAATATAGTTGTTCATGTTAGTTTGCAGTGCATTAACAAATACGTCACTTAACAAATACAACAGTTTTGATTTAAATAATGTAAATGTTGAAATTGCCATTGACAAAGATTAATAAATGGTGCAGTTTATTATTAGTTTATGTTAAATAAAATAGCTAACGCTATTGTAAAGTGTACAATTTGACAATAAATGACAATTTACAATTTTAGGTGAACCAATCCAGTGTTGTTATTAAAAATCATTTTCAGATATTGAAATGAAGCTGAAATAAAATAACATATCTCTTGAAATGAAGCTGAAATAAATAAAAAGCGAGGTCAAACTTTATTTTTCGGTGTCCGTATCACAGTGTAATTATATGATTTTAGTATATAATAATAATTCACTACATATACTTACAATAGGATTAGGACTGATGTTTAGTTATCTGGTTAGTTGCATGTAATTATGTATAATTTATAGTCAATATGCATGTGTGTAACAAGGACACTGTAAAATAAAGTGTTACCAAAAGCTATGTAAATACTAAATAGTTAGAAACTAAATAAATACTATACTATATTAGTTGATTATAATTCAAAATATTAATTCTAAAATAGAATTTAATTAATACTAAAATAACACTGAACTAATCGTATACAAAGCCTTGTGAACATCAGGTGTGATTTTATAAACCTATATCAAATCTGTACGATAGCATTTTCAAAAAGCATACGTTCAAATCAACAGCAAACCATACTGCACAAAATTTACCCCAAACCCCTCTTTTTAAAAACTTAAGCGTGGTTACTTGGTGCAAAACATGTTTTTCCACAGAAAAGCCAAGAACATCTCCTTCTGTTCTCACAGCTAGGCCATTATCATGTGGCCCTGGAGTCGCCCTCATGCAAAAACGATGTCCTTCGCTGTAGCGTACAATGTCAACAGGATGTAAGAACCCACCCACTGCATTGCCAGCAAACCAATTCTAAAAAGGTTAATTAAATCAGAGTGCTTAATTTATTGTAATTAACCGGCTGGTTGGATTGACCGGAAAGTACTCGTTGTGTTTCATCAGAGGAGAAAAATGAGGGAATGGCGAAAAAAAAAAATACCTTAAGTGGGCACAAACTGGCCAAATCATTTGGTGGTGAGCAGCATGGCAGACTGTTGGCATGTCAGAGTTATGAAGAGAATGAAAGACGGCATGTAAAAGAGTGTTTGCGAATGTGTGTGTGTGGGTGGAGGGAAGGGGTTATAGAAGGGATAAATTGATGCTTTTGAATGAGTTTGGTGTATTTTAGTATTATAGTGTTTCCTTTGTGCATACAAACATAATTACCTTCCCACAAAACAGGGCAGCAAACAGGGAGTTTGTCTTCTTTCAAGACAACCACATTAAAAGGCAAAGCACATCGGCAGTATAGTGAGCTCGCAACAGCAGCCCCCACAAAATGAACCCTGCCATGGATCTCTCTCTCTCGTTCTCTATTTTTTTTCCCTCCCCATCTATTCTACCCCAGCACCCCATTCCTCCCTCTCTTGCTCCTTTTTTCACGCTCTGCAGATTATCATAAGTCGCTGCAGTGGAGTTCTGGTGTGAACACACCACTTGACCTCCAAAGCCTTTCATCCTTTCTTGTAGTCCAAACATACCGTACCCTTCTCTCATTCCCCGACATGCCGAGGCCTCTGACGTTCTCCGCCCATAAAAGGAAACAAAATCAACAGCTGAGGACCAAGAAGGATTCAAACAAATCCGATTCAGCATACTTCAAGCTGTCATTTTTCCACCCCTACTATGTAAGATAGCAGACGTGACCGCACACGATGCAAGCTCTGAATTATGTGGAAATATTATAAACAGTTTGATGTCTGATCGGTTCTTAGAATATTATGGTTGTAATATGGTTAGTGGTGGTTGAGGAGATTCCACCCTTCCATATGTGAAGCGTAAAAAAAAATGAATAAAAAAAACTATATAAATGTAACAAATTGTTATTATTTTTAATATATACACTCGCCTATGATTATTGGGAATACCTGTTCATTTTATCATTAATTCAATTATCTAATAAAACAATCATATGGCAAATGCTTCAATGAATTTCGGGGTGTGGTCCTGGTCAAGACAATCTCCTGAACTCCAAACTGAATGTCAGAATGGGAAAGAAAGGTGATTTAAGCAATTTCGAGCATGACATGGTTGTTGGTGTAAGAGGGGCCGGTCTGATTATTTCACATAAGCAGACCAGCCCCTTCATAGATATTCATAGCTCAAGATATTTTCCCCTTCATTCATATCTGCTCAGTTATTGGGATTTTCACGCACAACCCTTTCTAGGGTTTACAAAGAATGGCGTGAAAAGGGAAAAACAACACTGTGACAAGAAGAAAAAAAACATGTGAGATTCATTAAATATGTTTAAATACTATGAATAGAAATACTGTTTAACTAATTTGGTAATTTAGCTCAAATCAAGGTAGGACATGTAGCTAAAGTAAATTATATAAATATATATGAAGAGTTCAGATGCAAAAGCCTCTAAATGCCATTTGAAATTTTCTTCTTTAATGATGATTTTTATCAAACTTGTATATTTAAGTTCAGTAATTTCACTTAAATAACAATTAATAGGTAATTATCATTGCCATTTAAGTGAAATCACTGAACTTAAATATACAAGCTTGATAAAAATCATCATTAAAGAAGAAAATTTCAAATGGCATTTAGAGGCTTTTGCATCTGAACTCTTCATATTTTTTTATTTTATTTTGCATGACCTTAGTTATTTTAATTATAAACACAATTGAAACGACCAATTATAACCATAAGCTATAAGTATGAAATGTTGTATTTTGTTGTACATTAAGACCATCAGATGACAGAAAAGCTACCTCAGAAAAGCTATATATATGGTGTCTATATATATATATATATATATATATATATATATATGTTTTCACATACATTTAATTCCATACAGAAGAGTGTATGAATTGCTGAATGAAAATATAAAAATACATATATACTGAACTGATTAAATCTAATTGAAAACTCTTCTCAGTAACCTAAGGTATCGGATTATCAGTACCAAAGTACAAGAGCCTGATACTCAATTGTTCATTTAAGCAATGCAAGAACCAAGGAAGATCAAAAAGAGACGTTTCTTGTTTCCTGAGAAAAATACCCCTTTTTTTTCTTCTAGGGTTTTTCTCAACAATATTAAACTGTGGTCTGATTTGACAAGATAAGTCTGTATTTAAAATTCAATATGAATTAAATCTTTTTCCCCTTGCAAATTCTTCCAAGATCAATTATCTAAGCTATAAATTGCTGTTAACAGAAAATATGATTGTCTACTTTAAGACTTTCTTAGTCTTAATATTGCTTGAAGCTTTAAAGTTTCAGCATTGATATGTACAACCATCTACATATTTTAATACATGGGATTTAGATTGAAATCAAAGAGGGCAGATTTCAGTAGTCTTGATTGCTCAATCATAGCTAAATGAGCTGGACCCATGTGTTCTGCTGTCCTTCAAGAAGACCTTGTTAACATATCAAAGGAAGAGGGTCCTGACCTCGTTAGACACATAGATTCAATTAATGCGCTTCTTCAAATGGAGATCAGAGAAGAACCAAAGAATCTTCAACACAACCTGAGACAATGTCACACAGAGGTCCTTCTAAAATAAGCAAGCAAAAGGTTTTTTTTGTGATTGAGGACCTTGTTGGGAAGCAGCTCAGTGAGGAAGCATTGTGCATAACTTCACACGTTCCAGACAGCGAATAGACTCGTTCCTTCAGTGTTGCCATCAATCTTTGTAATAGCTTATCTGTTTTTATTTCTCCCCCACACATTCAGTACATGGCTCGGAAGTCTTTTTAATGCATTTCTATTAGGGCACTATTTCAACATACAGTGCCGACTTTAAAGAGAGACAGAGGGAGAAAAAGAGCAGGAGAGTGAGCTTGGTGAGCCATGCGTGCCGCTCCAGCTGTGGGAAATAAGGAAAATTGATCTGACATTGATTTTCCATGCCTGGCTCACACTTTATTCTGGCACGGAGGTAAGGTGATGTGCGTTCCTGTGGGTGTGTGT
Source organism: Pimephales promelas (assembly GCF_988280905.1). NCBI lineage: Eukaryota > Metazoa > Chordata > Actinopteri > Cypriniformes > Leuciscidae > Pimephales > Pimephales promelas. The sequence continues at coordinate 21,818,261 of NC_142775.1, forward strand.
GTAAAGGGCTTCCCTTGGGACATAAGGCTGGCTGCTGAATCAGTATCCTAGTATTCACGTTCATAACGGCCGGTAATGGGGTTAAACGTATTTATACAGAAGCACTGACCTGCATCCCGTTTCACTTGTTAAAGGCAGATTGAAACCCCAGCCAACTCCGTCTTCAATGGGAAAACGGGGGAATGGAAAATAAAAGATTCCTAACCATACCTGATGACTGCTTTTCCTCTCTGTCTCCCTCACGCTTCGGTTTTCACTTGTAGGGGTAGAAAACAAGGCACAGTCGTGCGAGTTAATACCGAGATCACTATTAATAATGGTGGCCATTATACAAGCAAATGGACTGGCCCATTGCTATTTACTCAGAGGAGATGGCGGCCTGATATTTTGTGCTGATAAACTGGCAGTGGAACACTGATTAGAAGGAGTGTGCCTTCTTTATCGCTTAATGAGAAAAGACTGGCGACTTTCTCCATTCTCTGCCTGTCTCTCTCTTTCATATTTCTTTTGCATTCGGTCCTGCTCTGCCTCCCCCATTCACCCCCCCCCCCAGCCTGTCTGGGTTGCCATGACAATGGTGCGTCGCTACGGCAACGGTGAGAGCTGACAGGTTGGTGTAAAAAGAGATACAGCGATCTGAGCAACCCAGGCTACATACAGTAGGTATAGAAAAAAGAAGGTGGGGGGGGGGGGGGGTGGTGTTGAGGGTAAGATGGTGCTAGTGGTTGTAAAAGACAGAAGAGGAGACAGAAAAAGAGATGAAGGGGGAGATAACTGACATCTGAAAAGGGGTAGTGTGCTCCCTTTTGAACGATAGAGAGTCTAAGAGCACGGAATACACTGAAACATCTGTCCAGCAACATCAGACAAAAGATGCTTCTTCACTTTCACAGCTCTGTCCTGTCATGCAAACCCAGCAGAGCATTTTTTAGGTTGCTCTTATGGCCTAGTATTATATGAATTAGCATCAGAACTGCAAACATTTCTGTCATAATTGAATTGCCCTCATGTCATTCACATTCATAAACCTGTGACTTTCTTCTGTGAAACATAAAATAAGATTTTGAAAAATGTTTTTGCCCTTACAATGGAAGTCAGTGATGACAAAAATAACACTGGACCTAAGTGACATTAATATGGCCAAAACACTGAGAAAATGTTCTAAATATCTTTTTTTGTGTGTGTTTTTCGGAAGACAAAAAGTCATACAGGTTTGAAACGATATGAGGGTATGAGTAAATGATGGCCACGAGTGAATTTTATCAACTTTGTTTCAGATTTATTCTCTTAGAAATAAGCATACATCAGATAATTGATGAAATGCAGTAAGAATATAGAGCTATAAAATGAGTCTGGATGGTATAGTTGTAATAATTTGGTCTTCTGATGAATTTGAGTTCATATTGCAACATCTGATGCTTGTAAACTTTCGGATCTGGGTAAATCCTAGCACAGTTTGAGACAGTGTTAAGATATGTTCTGAAACTGTAGTTTAGACGCAAGGGCCTTTTCCTCAGGAGATGAATTAAAAGGAATCCTCAGGAAGCAGGACACACAACTTGGTTTCACTTTATTTTGTTTGTCCCTTTAACAAATTCTTTAGACTAACTCTGCACCTACTGTACATGTCTACTAACTCTCACTAGAGTGTTATTAGATTATTAGTAGAGTGGTACGGTTAGGGTTAAAATAAGTTGACAGTAGAATGTCTGTTGAAGGACCTTCACAATAAAGAATTAGCAGATATTAAGCAAACAGTCTACTAATACTCTAATGAGAGCTAGTTGACATGTAGTTGTAAAGTTACATAATCAACAGAATGTTCAAAAGAGACCATCAAATAAAGTGTTATCAACAACTCTAAAAAAAAAATAGTTAACTACACTGCAAGCTACTAGCAAAAAAAGTAGCTAACTTCATTGAAGCTACTTATAAGGGGGCATCTTATATCTTCATATTATCCTATTACATTACTTCATAATTTGTTTTGGGTATAAAAAAATATTTTGAATGAATAAACTCAACTTGAATTGGTAATTATACACTAAATACAAATAGAAATTGATGTGACTGAAACTTAGAAAGCATGTGGACAAAAGCAGTTAACTAAATGTTTCTTTATATAAAATAAGCTACATACATATAGAGGACCATTTAGGATAAATCAACTAAGTTACATTCATTCATATAAAAGACGATTTTATCCAAAACACTATTCTTTGTTTAAGCCAAAACACATTGATTCTGATCCATTGCAATTCAAGCTAAAACGAATCACACATTTCAACCCTACATACAGAGAGAGGATTGATTATTCCCTAAGCTCACTCGACTACACATCACAAAGTGAGTTTAAAAAAAAAAAAAAAAAAAAAAAACCTTTCATTTTGCTCATTGAACACTTATTCGGAAAAGTTAGTCCCTAGAAAAATGAAACTACCGTCACGCTACTGAAAAATATAGTTTGTATAAGTCGATACTTTCAGTTAATTACTCTTCCAACATTGGCTCAGCCCATTTAAATATTGCTTTCCAGCCATCTCAGCCTCCATTAGACTCTGCTCTAATCTCTTTCAGATTTTGAGCGGACGGCTCACTGCTTTTTCTGCAGTGTAGGGTGAGAAGGAGCCATGATTCGATTACACAACAGACGCACAGCAAGGTTATGGTGCTAAAGAAGGAAAATGCGGGTATGTACAGTGTACGTGTTCAGCCCTTTCCTGTAAGTATCAGTGTCTCAAGTACACTGTAAAAAAGATCGCTGCCTTAAATTTTCAAAATCACCTTGGATGTTCAAGTCATTTCAACTTAAATTACATTAAACTGACTAAAAATCATTTGAATCTTGTATAACTTGAAAGTTTGAAAATTGCTTACTTAAAGTTTGAAACTTGTAAGAAGGTAGTAACTTTGGCAAGCTACAGATTCAAACACTGCGATTGTCAAGAAAAAAGAGGATGTGAGAAGAAAAAAAGGCAGTAGGCAGTGTTGTAGTCGAGACCACCTCACTCGAGTCCGAGTCGAGTCCGAGTCAAGACCGAGTCCATAGAGAGTCGAGTCGAGTCGAGTCCGAGACCAGAGACAGTCGAGTCCGAGTCGAGACCAAGACCAGTGAGGGTTGATTACCTAATTTACTTTTATTTACTTAGAGAAATCCTTTTTTTATACTGAAGAGTTTAAAAAATATGATCAGTTTAGGGTAAAAAGGCCACATAGTAGTTGGTGTTAAAAGTAATTTTATTACAATTTGTCATGCGCAGTTGCGCACTAGAAAATCACCAATCACTGGGCGTGTCAATCAATTTAAAGAAATATTTTATTAACATACATTAATAATCATGAAAAATATTTTTAATTTAACTCGAGTGAACTCGGGAATAAGTCCGAGTCCTAAAAAAAAAATGTTTGAGTACGAGTCAATTCCGAGTCCAAATGCACACGAGTCCATGACAAGACCAAGACCATTAAAATATGGTCTCGAGACCGAGTCCGAGTCTCGAGTACTACAACACTGGCAGTAGGAGAGCATTTTGATTCGGAAACATAGTTAGGACAGTAAGAAGTTGCAATGAGGCAAAGGAGAGAGGAATGAGAGTGAGAGAAATGCTGAGAGAGTAACAGGGAAAAAAGAGGGATGTGAGAGAAAGAGAGGTTTTCTCTCCTCCATTTGAAAGCTTTCAGCCCTGTGTCTTGACCTTGAACACAGCACTGAAAGCCCAGGAGTAGACGCTAATGTGGCCCATGCGGATCAGCAATTCCCACATCACATCACTTAAATCTGCTTCACGCTGACCCCAGCACAGTCCAAGCAGCATCGATTCCCATAGCGCTCTGCTTCACACCACTCCGTCTCACTGACTCCAGTGCAGTGTGGCCCATCAGGTCAAAACACACAACGCTAAACAGATTTCTTTCTCAATGAACCCAGAAGAACCCAAATGACAGAAGAATATCAATGGCAAGGTGTTTGTTTTTTATTGATTGGGAAAAGTAAAGCCAGTTTGGTCTGTTTGTCCCCTAGTGAAAAAAAGTATACTTTATTATATTTGAAATATATTCCCTTTTTCAATAACACAAGTTTTGTTAGTAATATATATATATATATATATATATATATATACACACACACACACACACACACACACATCTTTTGATGAGATTGTAAAATCCATGTTGGGAGAGCAAAATCCATGTTTTTTTTTTCAAAATGTGCAGATCAAAGATGATTTTTGTTTGGTTGGAATGCTGTAAGCCAGAAATCAACCTCACTGATGGTAGAAAAACTTGAAATTCATCTATATTCAGAGGAGCTGAAGGGCAGAGTTTAGTAAGTTGAATCACACATGCTGCGGTTTACACACAGCATTTAGAGGAAGGAACAGTGTGAGAAAACAGATGACTACAGGCCTCCAATCTATTGTTCTCACTCCGTTTCTCTCATAATCTCTCTCGCTTTGTCTGATTTTTGCAAAAATCCAACTGTTTAAGGAAATAAACGACTGAAAACAATAGCTATCTTTGCGCTCACTCTTTCATCACTGCCATGGCTCAACATTAAATCTCTATTTCTCTCAGAGTTCTGTTTTTATCTTTATCACTCTTTTCTACACTCAATTTCTCTCTTCCCTCATATATCTGTTGTGGTGTATTGTAGTTGCTTTAATTGTTATGATGCATGGTGTCACTGGTGCAAGGATATGATGAATGCTACATAAAGACTAAGAGCCCGGGGCTGTCCATGAGTAGTTTGCCACGTGTTTGCTCCCAAACGGAAACCATTTCCTCATGCCCCCTGGGGTCACGCAAAATCATGTTACCAACCTAAAATGGCTCCCCCTGAAGCACCCCACCCCCCCACATCCAGTTCACCAGCAAAGCGCTAATAAAACAGCTCTCTATCACAGAGCGAATTATTAGCTGTGAAAATATGAGACGGCTTATAATATAAGTCTATAAAAGTGTGTTTGGATGGTGTTTGAACTTAATTTTACAGAAATGGTTGAAAAATATGCTAAAATTGCAAGGGCTCTAGAAATAGTAATATATATATATATATATATATATATATATATATATATGAAGAGTTCAGATGCAAAAGCCTCTAAATGCCATTTGAAATTTTCTTCTTTAATGATGATTTTTTCAAACTTGTATATTTAAGTTCAGTAATACTATATATATATATATATATATATATATATATATATATATATATATATACACCTTACATGCTGTACAAACATTTTAAATTCACAGCATTACTATTAAATATGTATATCTACTATATATCTCCAATTTTAATTCATTTAAACACTGATTCAGATCATAATAGAAATAAACACCACAATAGTAATAGAACTAAATGTTTCATTGTAAATGCATTGTAGATACATTAGAAACGTTAACATAAAAAATAAATTGTACAGTAGTCATTTTCAGGTTTCTCTGTGATAAGCATTTCCTCAGTTCTGATTTGCAGTCTTCAAAGTTTTTATGTCACATTGGTGTCATTTATAAATTTCTTCAAAGAAAAGCAGATTAAAAAATGCTTCATAATGTCAAACTTCATTCCACACCACAAAAGGATAATAGTAAGGGTTCTCTGAGCAAGTAACAGCTACCAAGGAGGGATGCCAAAAGGTCAATTGCAACAGTTTAAATCAATGAGTATCACTGTGGGAGGCTGACACAAATGTTGCATATTATTTGTCCTATTTATTATGCATCAATGAGCCCTATATCATGGTTAGAGCTAATTTTGGACACAACCCCTTGCGCTATGGAAGAGGAAGGTTTTGATTGTTCTGTTTTTGTTTAGTCAAAAATTGTGTTGAACGCAAATGTAAACTGACCATAAAAAAATAAAACAATAAAATAAAAAAAACAGAGTATGTCCCAATATTAGCATATTTTCTTACAAAATATTCTCAATCTCATCAATTTAGGATGTAATAAATGATGCTGATGACAGAAATTGTCCATGATTATCACATTGCAATAGCAATACCAGATATAACGCACTATAAACCCACACAATCTGAATGATTTATCACAAAACACTTAAGTCAAGAATACACACACACACCCAGGTGGGAAGAAGACATACTCTGGTGTTTAAATAATTTCCTATTCATTTCTCTTCCTGTTGACCCTCCTGTACAATTTTGAGGCAGAAAATCTCATAAAAATAGCAATCGTTAAAAAAAATAGATGGGTATGCCAATGCTGCATATCTTTGCAACCCAGTGGGGCTACTGCATACTTAGAAGTTATCTCCCTTTCTCCAAAACCAATTTAGAGGCAGCATGATTAAGGATATCCAATCTCATGGGCTATACTTGCCTGGGGTATAGGAGAGCACAAACTAGGATAGTCCAGAGAAAAAACAATTCAGCACGCAGCGTGTATGTGTTTAATCGACCCCCCACCATGTGTTTTGAACCGAAGCGTGAAGCTGCAGCTCGCCTGTGTTTAAAGGATGCGACATATCTACTAAAGACGCAGACCGGGTGCTTGCAGACAACACGGGATAATCCCATATTCTGAGGAGCTGAGTAAGATCAGAGACCTCTTCAAACAACAGAGACTTCTGCCCACTTGCAAAGGGAGCGGACAGCTGTCAAACCAACATACCCAATCATTTATATGCATATGAGGACAATGCATAGCGAGCTTCAGTACTAATGTCATAATTAAACCCAATTTCACAGCGTAATATATAAAACAATATTTGATTAGCACAATTCTGCTCTAATTAAGGTTCACAGCTCAGAGGAACAGCATTTGCATTTTACGAGATATGAGTGGTGGGTAAACCTGATTGATATTGGCGTCTTCGCGGAGAGCCGGGCCGCTTCCTGTAGATGAGATAACACACTCTCTCTTCCTTCCTGTGCCCTTCTGTTTGCTGGTCTTCCTGGCCTTCTGCCACAGCTTGCTGTACAGATAATCAATGACCAGATCATGGCTGCCAGTGTCTGTCAGCGTGACTCAGCATTCGCCCATTTTAAGATCCGTATCAGTCAGGTCTTACCTCAGAGTAAAGAAGCTACATATGAACTCAATTAAAGAAGACAAGTGGCTGTTGGCATTAGGAGTCGTACATGTATGTGCTGAAACTTTCCACAAGAAAAGACAACTATCATTTTCATCTCTTTCTTCCATCTATTGATCTGCATGCCTTCCAGACATGGGAAATCGGAAAGGAGAAGTGGTTCAGGAGCCTCTTTCCAATATAAAAAAAGCACGCACAAACACACACACACACACACACACACACACAGCAACAAAACAAGGTTTTCAACAAAGACCACCATGCCATGCAGGACAGACAACCTTACATCCACCCACATAGGGGAATAGATTTTGTTCGCTTAAGGAGGCGGATTTGAGTAGCAAAGTAATATATGGAGAGAGAAAAACAAAACAACAGAGAATTGCTACAAAGCTAAGATGCTGCATATTTTCTGTTTTCATTTCGGCTGCTTATCTATATGCATATACAGTACATGTATTTAATGTAGTTATTTGATTTTTAATAGGGATGCCGAAGATAATGCTTTAACTAATTCGATTAAGTATGTTTAAGTCCATTAAGTTCATTTATTTGGTCAAATGGTTCCATTCTATTATTCTATGTCAAGCATGTGATCTTAAGCAATGTCATGCACTTTTATGGAATTTTGTCTCACAATTTTTTTTTCTTTGTTGTAAATTTAGTCAGTAATAATTCCTTGACATTACATGGATTACTTTATTTTGGTTTGTGACTATGACAATTTAATATTTAAAACAAGATAATCGCATACCTATAAAAAGGTCAATGTATTTATTCATTTTCATTATAGTTGTAAAAAAGTTCTTAATTCAATTTCTAATTTTAGACACACCTGAATGTTTCTTAAGATCCAAAAGGTTTGTCCATCTTACTTTTGAATGCTGTTGATTACATCCTTTGGAAAAAAAAAAATAATAAAAATACTGAAAATAAAAAAAAAAAACTGCCCAAAATTTCTATAAACATTTTCTATGAGATGTGGCCCTGTCTGGAAGAATCATAGTTAAATCATCTAAAAAAAGTTGCCAACAAATCAAAATGTCTCATCAAATTTAATTAAATTTAACTTTTTTATTGTGTATGTACACGGAGAGTGAACAAGTAAACATTATTTACACAATTAAACATTTGTGTAGATAACAGAATGCCTTTTCCAGTATATATTAACCTTTTATGTAGGTGTTTTATTTTATTTATTTATTTATTTTTTGTCGTTGTTTTTTACATTTAACTCAGCTGACATTACCATTCCATTCCGTTCTATTTCTAAAAGTCTGGTTTAAATAGTTGTAAGAGTCTTGAAAGAGTATCAATAAATGATGGTGAAATAACAGCTCATTCAGAACTCTAAAGGATCACAGTTGGGAATTTTGTCAAAAGTAAAGATATTTGCATTTTTTTTGTGATCTAATTAAATGATCAATGAAGCTCAACAAACAGTAGCAAAATGCACAGTTGATATGGATGTTACTGAGAAGGCTAAGGGTGGATTATCTTGCTATATATTATTTTTAAAATATATATTATTTTACCCCCTTTCTTTAAAAGAGGATCTTAATGCATTAATGAATGCATTTTGAAATGAATAAATGAAAGTTCTCACTTGCTGAATGTGTTGGAATAGTTTGGCACTGTCTGGTTGGATTGTGGCGAGTGCTGGGGTGGATTACTGGCCAGCGGTGGGAATGGGCTGAGTCCTCTGAGCCACTGCGGCATGGCAGATCTGCTGACCTTGCTGTTCTGCCAAGCCCCCTCAACCGGCGTCTCAATGAGACTGTGCCAGGGTCCAAACTCCCAGGGACTGCTATAGGATTTAATCTTAAAAGAAGCTGCAGATAGAGAAATAACAAAGAAGAGCAAATCCACAAAAATCTGTATGATACTGATCAATGCAGCAGACCCGCATATAAACATGCGTTTTGTTAAATTGTTGCTAACTTCGCTGAAAAAAAACTCTTAAACCAAAACCAGTCTTGTTTCCTGGTCTTAGCTGGATTAAAATGGTTTTGGCTGCTTTTGGTTTCCCAGTCTGGCCAAGCTGGTGGTTGTTTCTTCTGTGGAACACAAAAACATTTTGAAGAACTGTTTTTGTTCACATCATGAAAGTCAATGGGGTCCAAAATAAGTCCTTAGACCTTGTATAGACAACAAACACTAATGCTTCGTCCTAGTTCGCCTACTTATACTACACCCTAAAAGTATGTACTCTTTTGTGAAGAAAAAGTTGAATGTGTTGCAGAAGAGTATGCAAGCTTTGGGACATACCAATTCGTCATCTTCCACTGACAGCTCTGTCGCTTAGTTAAGCGCATCCTGTCACTGTAAAATACTGTGTCAATCATCTTGTCACAGTTAATATCATCAACATTCAATTTAATTTCCCACAGTTTCGGAAATAAATGTAGTAGCACATTGATCTGCCAGTCGTGGGTCTTTCATGCGAGAGCTCTCCTCATAAGTTTGCAATTGAAATAATGATACATTGCAGCAAAATACTTGCACATCTGTCATGTTTGTAGTTTAACACTTTTTATCTGTGTTTGTAATTCTATTCGAATCCTTGTCCAACCCACAATGGGTTGTGGGCAATATTAGCATGTACAGTGATGACTTTGAATTCTAACCGTTGATAGTAGACCATTCCAACACACTATGTTTTGGGATGTACACTCTAAAAAATGCTGGGTTGTTTCAAAATGGTTGGGTCAAATATGGACAAACCCAAATGTTGGGTTAAAAATGTAATTCAAAATTTTAACCCAATTTCAACTTTCACTATCGAATGTATTTTTTTAAATTACATTTTAACCCAACAATTGGGTTTGTCCATATTTGACCCAAATTTGGGGTGAAACAACCCAGCATTTTTTAGAGTGTACTAATTCTATTTTCGATTACTATTTAGGACGGACAGTATGTGAATTGGGAAGCACAGCGTAATATAGTTTTCTAAATATATTATTTTTTGTTTCACAGAATAAAAGTCATGCAGGTTTGGACCGACATTAGGGTGAGTAAATTACTTTTCTCTTTTATTGAAATACACTCTTGCAGTTTTTGAGAAACCAAAACCATTTTACCATCTGCTTCTGCCTACACATACACTTCTTAAAACACATACACACTCCCAGTGCCATGTAAATAAACCACTGCATGGGGAGAGATGTTGTACAACTCTCACTGACTCATGCACAGCACACTTTCAATCTTCCTCTCCACTCCATGCTTCGGCTGCCATCCCATAATCCTCTTACCGCCTGTGTCACACTGACATACATCCACCCCCCCCATCCCCCCATCCCCCCCATCATCCCTTTCTCAGCATTGGCAATGCACACTCACACCTCCGTGGCCATATCCAGTCAATTAATCGATGCTAATGTAATACAGCTCTCATCGTGCCACCATCGGGACGGCGTCACACCACTGATCGCTTCACACCGACCGATCTGCTTACGGGAACCCAAGGTCACGGCTTACAGGTTGCAATGCATTTGAGTGTGTTTACAGCAATTAAAACGGGCAGCGTGAAGGAGAACGGCAACTGTGAGTTTGGGGGTGGAACAAGAGAAAACATGGGATTAATTGGCACATTATTGGATCACATGTCACTGTTGACAGGATGAGGCAGGTAAACATTTGAACTGGCTAATCGACAGTGCAAACACATGGAGGGCATGAAAAGAGATTTCAGATATGCTGTGAATAGAATAGAATAGAATAGAATAGAATAGAATAGAATAGGTCTGTTTGGAATTGATTATCCAAGTATATTCTATAATATATTCTAGAAGGTGATTACTGCACTGGAAGTGTGGCCAAATTTGATCAAACCCCTAAAATAAACATTGACTTACAATGGTGAAATGGCACAAAGCTGTATTCCATCTGTCTATTCTACTGAAGATGATCCCATTCGACAGACACTCTCTATGCACAAATCCTGACGTGCTCGGATTGCATTTTACGGCAGCTGATGCAGACTGGAATCTGAGGCGTTTTTTTTTTTTTTTTGTCTGGCACATATCTGACATAATTCTCACTGTATCAAATACCCATGTCTCATCCATTTACTGCTATTTTCAGAGCATATAGATAAAAGAAGGCAAACGAGAGATATAAAATAGAGGCACACAATCTAACATGAGTTATCACAGCAGATGAAAACTTGGCAAAAAGTTGTAGGGATGTGAGAGTAAATAACGCTCCCCATAGAAAAGAAACATCACAAATTCAATATCTCTAATATTTCAATAGTTTCCCCTAAACAGCTACGAATAAATGGACATTTCACATGTCTCTCAAAGTCAGCTAAAATTGTCAAAACGTCTACAATCAACAGAGGTTGGTTATTCCAAGAACAAATTAAGTGAGCTATGCAATCCACATTATTTATATAATTATATATTCTTAAAGGAATAGTACACAGAAAAATTAACATCCTGTCATAATTTATTCACTCATGTTGTATCAAATCTTTTTTTTTTCTTTTGCAGAACACAAAGATATTTTGAAGAATACATTAACTGTTTTTTTTCTATACACAATGAAAGTCTTACAAGACTTACAATGAAAGTCTGTGGAGTCCACATTTCAGTCTATGTTTGTTTTCTAAGCCAAACAAGACTCTAAGATAAAGGTGATATTGAACAGTTGTGAAAAAGTGTGACTTTTGTGGTCTTAAAAGTGCACCTATGCCAACAGAGGGACGCATGTTTCTATCCGTCTCTTTGATTAGACAGGCCAAGGTAAGCAGGTCCTTTCAGTCTGATTTTTTTCTTTCTTCTGATCTCTGATTCCCATGGTTACGACCTTGGGAGGGGAGATTCGGCACAATGTGTTGGTGTATTTAATGAAACAAAATGAATTTCAAAAGGGTTCAGCTGAGGAACCCAAAATCATTCTCTTTCTTTACAGTTCCGACTATTATTCAGAGGAGGACAGAGAAGGATTTATTAATGTTTCACGGAAAACAAAAGTCATTGATTATTGGGCTGGAGGCTTTTGGAATCATTTGTCAAAATGTGGACCATTTTTAACATGCCATCATAAGACGCTGATGGACTTTAAAAGATCCTGTTTTAAGATTGTTTGTCATTGACACAGTTTATGCTGTCAGGGGGCCGGTACTAAAAGTGGTTAGTCAAGAAAGGTAACTGGGTGAGACAGGGTTAGAGGGAGGGGTAATGGGGCAGAGGCAATGGCAGACATGACATCACTCTTTTATTTATCATCCCCCTTAGAACTAGGCAAAAAAAAAAAATGTCTCTGGTCCCCCCATCCACCTCCCATCATGATGATACAGTTTGTCTCACACTTTATCATAGTCACATGGTCCACCTAATGTGAACAGACAGGCAACTTTACTGATACAGACAGGGCCATTTTGGCCGCACTGACCTCAGTCTGCGTGTTTGTAAGTTATAAGTAGCACATGGCTGATGGCTCTAAGGCTTAATTTTTGACAACAGCACTAGTGATGTCGTCTCTCAGTCCTCACAGACATTACTTGCGGTAAGTAAAGACAATAAGGGGTAAGAGGTTTTAACGATTGCAGTTATTTTGACAGCATTGTACTGTATGCCATTAAGTAATACATAATTATGTAGCTTTCTTATGCAAGATGTCAACACCTGATACCATTGACCTGATGGTTTTGGATGCTACACATCTCGAAAATATTTCTAGACCTTTCGGAATGACACATGCGATGTGGTGCCACCTGTTCTAACCACACCTGTGCTTAATAAAAAAAAAAAAAGCCATGTTCCCTTTGGAAAGGGAACTCACACTGTGTCGAATGATGCTTTGGGGAACGCCTCAGGCGTGACAGGTGTCTGAAATCACTATCAAATCACGGCAATCACATTGACCGGCGACAGCCCGGGAATCATTAACGTGGATGATTAATGTGAATGATTGATATGTAACCTGTTAGTATATAAGAATGCCCAGATCATGTTTTCATCTTCAGGGACTGTCTGTTTGTGAACGCTACTAGGAAACGGTAAGAAAATTAAATTAAAATGAAACGTACAGCGAAGGCCGATTGCATTCAGAAAGTGTGCCGACCCGTGCCCAAGGTTCTTGACGCCGGGTGACACACACGAGCTGTGCGTTTTTTGTCTGGGTGAAGAACATGCACAGGAGGTTCTTGAGGGAGCCCTCTGTGCGGACTGTGAGCATTTTTCTTTGAAAACGCTCCGTTCTCGTCTTGCCCTCTTCTTGAGTGAAGAGGGCTCAGCATCTGGTCCTCGTGGTTCAGGTCCCGCTCGTGACGAGGCAGAGCAGTGACTTGCATCATGGGGTTCCCAGATATAGTTTGTCGATCACCTCGAGAGGGCTGTAAAGCTCTCGGATGATCAGGCGATTAACGAGAGCGATCTGCATGTTGATGATGATAATTATTTGCTGACTGTTCCTGCAGATATTGCTCTTCAGTACGAGCAGGAGATGGCTGAGGAGGTTGATAATCGGGTAGATCCTAAACCTCCTCAGCCACCCTGCCCTGTGTATGCGGATCTGGTGGATGTTATGGGGCGTGCTGCCGACAGGTTGCAGCTGCCAAGGCAATGCGCTGGAGGAGAGACTGTTTGAGGCAAGCTCGACGATCGGTTTCTCCCTGGCCATTATCGATAGTGAGCCTTCCATTCCTTCCTGACCTCCATACTGTGATCGAGAGGGCATGAAAGGACCCGTTCTCCGCTCGTATCCACCGACATCAGCGGGCTAGTTTCGCTGATGTTGAGGGGATCGAGGAGCATTGACACTGAGAGCTCCAACCCTGCCATCTAAACAAAAACAACCCTGCCATCCTGCCTGTAAACAACGGTGCGTCTGAATGGCAGAGCACACCCGGCAGCAGGTCAGACCAGCATTTCAATGTAAGGGATTGCATTTTGGATTTTTTGGGCCTGAAGTTCTCGTTTTAAGGTAGCAGAATGATAGTGAGATGTGGTATGACTTCCCTTATGATGTGAAATCTGTTACCCTTCGGGCATTTAGCCACCTCAGAGTAAGAGTAGTTGGTCTCTCTCTTGGGAACTATTTACTTCGAAGTTGACTAATGCTTGAGCTTCAGATAGATCTTATGAGGTCAGGTCTTTACACTGGCTGCCAGTTATATTTAGGATTGATTTTAAAAGTATTATTACTGGTTTATAAATCATTTAATGGGTTAGGACCTCAATATATTGCAGATATGCTCACTGAATATATAGGATCACATCAGCTAGAAATACCGAGGGTTTACTCTAAGCATGGAGAGTCTGCTTTTAGCCATTATGCCAGCCACAGCTGGAACCAGCTTCCAGAGGAGATCAGGTGTGCTCCTACAGTAGTCACATTCAAATCCAGACTCAAAACACATCTGTTTAGCTGTGCATTTACTGAATGAGCACTCTGCCACTGTTCGTCCGACTATTACTGTATTATTTTTTATTCTAAATTGTTTTAATTATTTACTGTATTTTATTTTTATTATTATGATTTATTTTTTTATTCTAAACTGTTTTAATTATTCTGTTTTCTTTTGATTATTTTAACTCCTTCCATGTAAACCACTTTCAATTGCCACTGTGTATAAAATGTGCTATATAAATAAATTTGCCTTGCCTAATCTAATGTTAATAGTCAAAATTGTGGCTATGAGAAGCTTGAGAGAAGTAAAGAAACAGTTTCTTTTTTACACCTACATGTCTATGTGTGTGTTTATTAGTGTGCAGGAATGAGGGCAGAGAAAGAGACAGAGACAGAATGATGAGAGTAAAAGTAGGAGATAAAGAATGAGAGAGAGAGAGAGAGAGAGAGAGAGAGAGAGAGAGAGAGAGAGAGAGAGAGAGAGAGAGAGAGAGAGAGAGAGAGAGAGAGAGAGAGAGAGAGAGAGAGAGAGAGAGAGAGAGAGAGAGAGAGAGAGAACGCCTATATTCTCAGGCTCATTCCATTTGCATCAGTGATTTAGCAGCCTTTCCAAAGCCTGCGACAAGCGTGCTCTCATTAATTAAAGTCCCTCTTTCTCCCCCCACGTCTGCACGCACTGGGTACTGCGGACTTATTCTAAATAAATTTCCACATACCCATAAAACCTGTCCCTCAGGATTATCCCCCTTAGCACCCCCTACTCTCAATTCCTCTGTCTCCTTTTTCTCTTGATCTCACTCTCTTTCTTCCTCAGATTTTATCTTAAACTCGTTGTCTCTTGTTTTGCCTTTTGATCAATCTAGAGGAACATTTTAAGGACTTAATGGAGTTCTCAATTATGTAGCCTTTCAATATCACTCTTTTAGTGGATGCTTTTTTCCCTAAAAGATTTAGATTAGACAGATTATTTGGACTGACTTTTAATCTCATATATTTGTATCTGATCACAGTGTGTGACAGTAGGTGCTTTCGCACATTCAACATTTTCTCTGCATTTAATATTTCTATTTAAAGGCCATGAATGTTGTCAAATAAACAACAAATCAACTTAAGTTGCAACATCACCAAACGCATTATGTATTGATGATGTATGTGAAATAAACCATAGGATTAACAGTATAAGGTCAGGATGCTCTGATGTGGTGTGGCACATACACGGAACAGCTAATCTAGCAATTTTATTGATATTTAACATATGAAAGTGTTTGCTTTTAAGATCTCCTATAAAACTCTAAAGGAGAAATTTGGGAGATTACCAAGGTATTTTTCCCAGTTTACAAATCTGAAATCAAAGTTCACATTTTATATTTAATCTTAATGCTATAACAATCACATTTGTGATTTTCCTTTCCTATAATATTTCTACCTCTTCTCTCAGATTTCTCCCTTCTCTCTAAACTGCATAATTATTCCACAGCTGCTATGGCAATGTTACTCATGATAACATTTACATCATCCAGACAAGCAATTGGTCACTGTAGCAATTCTCCATTAAGCATGTATATATGTGCTTGTTGACGTATGTTTGCTGTGAGAAGACTCTGAAATTAATGGTTAGGACATGTAGAGCAGCTGACATATTGGTCCAAGGAGACAGAGGTAAGTCTCTATCCCCTCACCTCAATGCTCCCAAAGTCACCAACTCAGCACTTTGCACAAGAGTGTTCTCGTGTACACACACACACAGTAGATATACAAATAGTAGTTTTGCACGTGCATGATCTCAGCATGTATTTGCCTCTCCCATTTATGCACAAATCTGTTTGTGTCTTTGCGAGTGTGTATAAAAAGAGAGAGAGAGAGAGAGAGAGAGAGAGAGAGAGAGAGAGAGAGAGAGCATATTTTAAAATGCATCTGGGAGTAAACTGCAATGGCAGGGCTTTTTGTTCACGTCCCCATGGGGCAGCAGTCACAAATGAGTCAGCAGCTAGTCGGATTTACAGCACATTGATTAAATTAGCATTCGTTCCAGCAGCAGAATATCAACTCATTCGACCAGCCTTGTCCTCCCAGCCTCAAACACACAAAAAACACGCACACACTCCAGCCACGAGTCACCCAGCCAGGTTCGGCGGCCCAATCCCCCCACCCCCCCCATCCATCCATGACCTAGGAATTATTTATTTCCTCATGACAGGGAACAAAAATTGACTCTGCAGCTTGAAAATAAAAAATGAACCTTAAGGAGACAGATCCAAGAAATGTATCTCTTTTGTAGGTCAGCGTCCAAGACCAGACCCCATCTGAATCAAATCAAATATTGACTGGCCGTGGTAGAAGATAAGCTCAACTCTGAGAAAAGGCCCGAGGGTGAAACCCAGCTTGCTGACCTGTTCCTCTGTGATACGCATAGGGCCAATTAAACATTTCCATGGATTAATTTGCCAGGAAAAATTCTATCAATTAGCAGGGAAAATTAACAATACACTTTTCTTTGTTATTTCAATGTGCAACAACTTGTTTTTCACTTTTATTTTCCTCTTGTGGAAAAAATGTAAACACAAGCTGCCTTGATGGCTTTTTCTAAAGCAGTATTTATTTATGAATATTTAATCCATTAGTGAAAGCCCTTTGCACAGATCGCCTGTAGCTTATTACGATGAAGTCCTTATTTGAAAACAGCTCAAAAGATTAGTACTAGAGAAATGCTTTGTGCTTGTTGGTTCTTCAAAAGAAAAGAAGAACAAAAGAAACGAGATGGCCTTGGTGATCTGATTAGTGGCTGAAATGAAAAAGAAGACAGTCAAGAAGCCTCAAAGGGTGGGTGGCTGATGCATGTATTTTTGCCACTAGAGGGAGCAAAAAGAATTGTGATTATATTGTTTCCAAACAGGTTTTCTACAGTCCTAGCTGTCATTGTTTAAACAAGAAGAGACCTGCATCAAACTTACACCACTGGGGAAACCACTACACTTGTTAAGTTGAGACATAAGGAGTACTAAATACAGCAACGTTTAAAAGTACTGTTAATTCAAATTCCACATTTGATGTATATTTGAGAGTTTAAAAACGTGACAATCATAAAAGAGGAATCGCTGTCTGACCATCTGAGATTTTTTAGGTAGTGTTAAAGCCAATGCTGTATTACCCTGTCAGAACTAAAGAATTGGCCACATTCCATAGGAAGTTGAATTGGATTGACAGAAAGAGACCACCAATGCATTATGGGAAATTAAGTTTCATGTAATATGAAGAAATATTAAATTGATTCATTTCAATTGTATTTACATTCAAATATGAATTTCAATTTCAATTTGCATCCTGTTTGCTACCTCAATTCAATTCAAGAATTTAAAAGGCATTCTCATTACAACCCAGTTCTAAAATGGCACACAACACTGCACAGTTTGTTTGTGTGGCATGGTTTGGAAAGGAGGGGGGTCAGGGGGGTTGTTTCTTCCTTTCTCAGGGAACAAACTGACACTAAAGCTTGCCCACTTTTGGGGAGCTTTTGAGCAGGCGGAAGGATTTGAGCAATGTTACCAATCAGACCTTACCCAACTCCACTAATCCAGGGTGGATTTGGGGTTTCAGGGGGGCTTCAGACCTCACATACACACGCTGCCCTGATCGGGGCTTTGCAGATAACACACCTTACAAGGACAGAATAAATTTAAAATTCAAAATAGAGCCATTTAATTCCTTTATCTGCAAATTTACTTTAACAGTCTGTTTTCATGCTTGTCATCAAAATTCTCGCCTGCTCCTCCCAACTCAATTCAGACCCCAGAACTGTGATTAAATAACATCTGAGCTACGCTTTCATTCACAGTGGATACATCTCTCAGCATGTCCTCGGTGTCCAGCTTTTTAAATGGATTACACTGTCAAAACCACTTATTCAGATTCATGATATCGGTGCTGGAATTGCACTTCTGTAACAGAAGTGCAAGCGTGTTTTTGCCGTTTTTGTTCCTTAATGCTACAAACTGTCATCTACAGCCCATCCCGTTATGACATAAAAGTCTTAAGTCAGAATCTGAGGCAGAGGCGAGTCACGAAGCAAGACACTGTGGTGCCGCTGACATTGGCTATTGATTTTGACGTCTGCTGCAGATGAAACTCCTCGCATGAATCTTCACGCATGGCTAAGGTGATGCTCAATGATCCCTAATGCTCACATAACGGTCAGGCAAAATGGATTTCGGATAAACGTTATGAGACCAGCCGTCAATAAAGGGTCTCGTTTATGAATTTTGTCTATTTGTCTGACTTGTGAACTGATTGATGGCCCAGCTCTTTCTATTTTTGTCTTCTACCTCCATCTTCTCTGACCTGGGGAAGTGTGGCTCAGCTGCCGGGGTGCAGGCGTAAGTTGGGTGGACAGTTGTGTACCCAGCCGCCAAAGGGACATATGTCGAGTAGATTCCGTAGGGTACTGTGATGGCACGCAGGGACTTGGCTCTGGAAATGACCAGCAGGGCATCAAAAATGGCACAATACGAATGCAGACACCAGTGTGCCAATCATACTCATTTGCTCCTGCCTAAAGGGAACAGAATAACTTTTAATCAAATGGATATGGCAAAGCAAGCTATTTCATGAATCTCAATCTATTAAAGAGATAGTTCATCCAAATTCTGTGATTATTACATGTTGTTGCAAATCTGTATGATGTATTCTGTGAAACACAAACATATATTTTTGAAAAATTTCCATACAAATGAAAGTCAAAATTGTAGAGAAAAAGTAACCCTTTCTTTTAAGTTTAACAGAAGAAAGTAAAAACATGAGTTTTAAAATTATGTAAATGATGACAGAATTCGAATTTTTGGGTGGACTATTGCTATTACTACTTTAATACCCCCTTTTTGGGAGACTTCTCTCACTAGTCCCTTCTATCTGTCATCGTTGGTAAATACCAGTCCCAGTATTAAATCTGCTGGCCTAATCGGGGTGCTGAACATGCAGACAGGGTAATGGTCAAGGTCTAGTGCAGATCTATTGGACTTTGTGCGCACTCAGGCGAACCCCTAACAAAATCTATTGCACCAGGGATTTTTGGGAAATTTCCCAGCAGTGTAGGAGCCTCGTTCATCATACTGCAGGTGATAAGCAAGGTAGGCGTCACCAGGCCAGCAGTTAGATGGGCTTAGGGAGACAGAGCCTAATATCCATCGATTCCCTTAGCTCCTGGTATTCATTATTTCAGCAGTGGGGTGTCTTCACCTTTCATGCAACTCTTTTTTCCTTCAGGAGACCTTGCCTTGAATACAGGACCATATGCTAATATGTTCGTTTAGTATGCAGGTATCATAACGATGCTGTGAATATCAATCAGAGCTTCAGACGGGCAAAAGTGGCAGCGGCGCCTTATTCTGTGTAAGAACGGTCTCAAGAAGCATCATTCATATTCAGTTGGCAGGTGAATTGACAGGTTTAGCACACATCCCTCGGTCAATGTCTGTTAGCATGCTCTTAAAACCACACTAAAGTTCATTTTTGTCTTGTCTGATCCATTCTTGACCTGATTCAAGTCCTTCTCTACTAACTCATCAGTTCCATCCTGTCCTAATGTCTGTGCAGCATCCTGGACCAGATGTGCCTTAATGTGGTTATTGCCATAACAACGCCTAGAGCGTACCAGCTCTGCCCAATGTCAACAGTCGATATACTCTTCTCCGTATCCTCGTTATTGCCTCTGAGAGGCCCATCTTTCCTGACCCTGCCCATAACACAATTAAAAGACTCACATTAGGCTGAACGAAGAAGAGTCTGATTAGATTAGGAGGGAGCTGATGAAGGCCAAAGCCTTTCAGAAAGCACATGCTCCTCCTTTTGTCACCTTTATAAGGTTTAGGGTCAGAATGGATTTGGAATAGAGGAAAGAGGCATATATAATGGATTCAAGTAGAATTTGGGAAGGACTTTGACCCTTGTGGTTGAGAATGGATGACGAGAGGCATAAGGACCAGGGTTAAGAAAAATGTTTAATTGACTAGCTTTCAATTCATAAGTGTGAATTTAAATTAAAAAGGCTACACCTCAAAAGAAGTTGAATTTGCATTAGAATGACAGGACGAAATTCAAACAATTTCTAGCAGTCTTGTGCACTGTTGACAATTGAAATGAGAGTGCTTTCTTTAATGAATATTCAATTTATGAGCTTAAACTGAATTTGAATTGAAGTAACAAACAGAAACTAGAACCAACATTTCAATTGTCAATATGAAGAGTTCAGATGCAAAAGCCTCTAAATGCCATTTGAAATTTTCTTCTTTAATGATGATTTTTATCAAACTTGTATATTTAAGTTCAGTAATTTCACTTAAATGGCAATGATAATTACCTATTAATTGTTATTTAAGTGAAATTACTGAACTTAAATATACAAGCTTGATAAAAATCATCATTCTAGAAGAAAATTTCAAATGGCATTTAGAGGGTTTTGCATCTGAACTCTTCATATATAAAATGAGTTTTTAAAAAAGATATTACAACCTTAATTCATATTCAACTAATATTGAGGCATTGAATTGTAATTTTAAAAAGCAATATAGTTCACGATATACAACCACAAGGACAAAGTGGGAAATAGCCAGCCGCAGGTTAAAGGTCAAGGGCAAAGGGATTTTCTGGCACCTCTTGGCAAGTTTTAAAGGAAAGATTTATTGGCAGGGGTACTCTTGGACTAATCCGAATGTCTGAAAAGTTACTTTTCCTCAATATATTTCTACAGAGCATTAGAACAATGGAGATCATGAGCGAATGTCTTCATTCACTTCCTCTCGACCACCATTTCGCCTAGTTCACTTGTGAAGGGAGAATAAAATAAGATTCTGGATATTGGTAAATGGAAAAAGAAAATCCATTTATTTGCAGTGGCCTGGAGGCTAGTAGCACAACTACACCGTCTCTCTCAAGCTACAGAAAAAGCCCTCACATCCCCTCAACGTGATCCCCCTACCGACTGTGGACCTCGGCTCCATCTACCAGACTCTTGAGAACACACACACACACCTTAACCCTTTGTTTTCCATCTTGCTCATTCTCTAAAGCAGCTTTCTGAATCCATTGCCCCGCACCATGACTAAATCCAGGGGCTAGGGATCAGGGTTTTTCCCCAGCGAGGAGGAATTCACCTGTCAAGGTGCCTTTATATCAGCTCATTCTAAGCCCCAGGGCACCAGCACATTTACGCCACTGTCACAGTTTCATCTTTTATTATAGTAGCATGACCCATGTGGTAGTTCTGTCCGTACCCCTCACCACCCGGGAGATGGCAGGCACTCTGATCCCTATACGGAGCACGCAGAGAATTGGAAGAGGTGACGATTCGTGCCTCTCTATTATCAGTTCCTGCCAAGGAGGTGCAGGAGCTTTTCTCAACCTCTGTCAACCCGAGGGGAATGGTTGTCTTGTCGGAGAGTTGACTTCCATTTCCCTTTCTTTATCGCACCAGTGCTCGGCTGATTGAGATGATCTCTCTTGCTCGCTCACTCTCTATTTCTCTCTTAAATCCCCCTCCAGAGGGAGCCACCACAGAGTTAGGGCTTAACAGCTCCCCCAACTCGCATCCCTCCTCCCGTCTCTCTCCTGGGGACGGGCTCGGAGGTACGAAGTATAATTCTGGCATCCTGACCAAATAAGATAAGGGAGTCAGCACACACGCTCATCAACAGCTAGGCCCCATCAAATATTCATAGGGCTTGACGGACCCTACAGTAAAATGGCCAATTTGCCAGACTACAAATGGCACACTGAAACTGGTGGCTATGCTCCAGCCCACTGGATATCCACAAGGGATCTAAAGGAAAGGGCAGCCTACCTCAGGACAAAACTTGTAGTTTTGGGTGAGTTTGAATCATGTTGCTGGCATGGACATGCTTTGAGGACATAGGAAGAGGGGAGCTAGAAGATGTGGAGATGATTTGGCGATACTGTAGTTGGAGAGGAAAAGAGAAAGAGATAGCGAGAGCGAAAGGGAATAAATGCTGGCGAGAGTGCTGTGGCAGCCGATACAGAAGGATTAGAGGAGGGAATGGTCAGCGGCAGCAGGCTTTAGCAGCGGGCTGATATTTCCAGGCAGGATTTACAGCCTCCAGCCTGTCACCAGTACACAAACACCAATTCACATAAGATTAGGATTAGGGCATCCCAAATCATATGTTGGAAATATACTATACAAGATATACTAGGTATACTATTTCTAACAAGCTTGTGCGCTGTTGATAATTGAATTTAGGATGCTTTTTAGATTTCAGTTCAGTTTCTAAGTTAGAATTGAATTTTAACTGATGTGCTAAAATGTAACTAAAATGTGCTTAAAGAAATTCATTCTTTCAATTAGTTTAATTTGAACAAGTAAAAGGAAAGTTTGACCATTTAAAATATGCTGGCTTGAGAGCTTTTTTTAAGTTTTACCAAAAAGAAAAACAATTCTTTACATTTCAGGGTGAAGGTTTAAATGTCGTACAGACAAACAGATGTATGAAACAGGGAGGAAGGACCATAACTCTAATTCATATTCCATTATAGCTTCATGTGAGGAGTGGATAATTCATATCGAATTGAAAGGGAGCCAGCTTATCAAATGTAAATTTAGCCAAACAGGCCTACCTGATTTTTGTAGATTTCAGATGTGTGTACCACAAGGCCCATGTGCTTTAGTTTTGGCTTTTGATTGTATTTATCTAAAATAATTATATATTTGTGAATTGGTATTCAGTCTAAAATGTCCTCCTCAGTAGAAGCACACAGCAAACACTTTCCCTCTTTACTCTCTCCACCATTGCCCTTCTTTACGGGTTTAAATCTAATTCAAAAGACGATGCAAACCATAAATTATCCATCATGACTGTTTTTATCACTTCAGTATATGGGTGTCAAATTCAGTGCCAATAATCTATGAAGTATTAGGAGGCCATTTGTGACACATAAGGAATATTGAGACATAAACAGACCTTGCTGTTAAATCTCAAGACTCTAGGCAGAGCTGGAGAATTATCTGCATAGAAGCGCAATGGGCCCTTCGGTATAACTCAACCTGGTACTCTGGAGTCACTGCAGCAGAGCCTTCAGCAGTTTCAATCCCCGAACACAGGTGCACATCACGGCCAAAAGAGCCTCTGTGGTGCCGGCTAAAATTGATAAACGTCGCTGTTTTATTTTTTTCATTTATTTATTTTTTTTCCCTTACTTTATTGATGCAATATATATTCCAAGAGCTACATTGTAGCCTTTAAGATTCTTTTCCCTGCCTGGGGAGAAAGAAGGATAGAAAGAGAGAAAGGCTAGTGTTAATACATTACAAGACTGAAGTAATTCACCAGAGTGTTCATAAAATAAGTGCTCGTAAACCACACCTCTGTCAGGCTGGAGCAACTCCTCACAGAGGTGCCAAGAACTAAAGGCAGTGTAGCCAGGGCAACAAGGGCAACATGTCAGACACACACACACACACACACGTTGTGTTTTCATGTCTTATGGGGACATACTTATTTTTATACCATACCTATCTATCATCCTAAACCTGACCATCACAGAATACTTTTTCTATTTTTACTTTCTCAAAAAAACATAATTTAGTCTGATTTATAAGCTGTTTTCCTAATGGGAACCAAAAATGTCCCAACAATGATTTTGGATATTGCCATCTTTGTGGGGATATTTTGTCCCTATAATGTAGGGTTTACCAGGTCACCCACCCACCCACACACTTCACATGTAAAAGAGTCTTTACATTATACTTTCAACCAACCGTTATATTGCGGTTTGTTAATAAAGTTACCAGACAACTGGCAAGTAACACGCATTTGGAGCTTAGTGACTGTTAATTCTTGACACTGCACACACATAGAACATTTACTCAAGTCATACTAGCTTAAACACACACACCTCACAAATGGCTGCAACATGAGTGACCAGACTGGGAAAAATTAGGTCACCTCGATAGAGAATAATGGGCAAAACCAAAGGAGACAACAAGCCGTCAGACAAACTGCAGCACAGCGGGAGATCAGCAGAGGGGGAACTTTAGAGAGTAAATCTCTCTCTCTATGTGATACACACACACAGAGTGAGGTGCTGAATTCTCCCCTGGGTCAGGAAGCCATACAGAAAGAAAAAAGAGGACTGAGAAAGGATTCTGAATAATGACACTAGAAAAATGAAATGACTTGTTACCGAAGAATGGAGAGCTATATCAGCTAAACAAGAAGGGAACTGAAAGAGACAGAGACAATTGTGGGCAGAAAAAAGAAATTAGGATATCAGCTTGGTAAAGTAGAAGTGCGTGAAAGAGAGAGATTGGCTATGGAAACATAAATGGTACAGTTTAATCCCTTTGCTCATGTACAAGACAAAAAATGATGTGAACGTGCCCTGAGTTATGTGGCCTTTATTATAGCTATATGACACATCACAGCTTAATTTCTGTTAAAGAGTGAGCACGGCAAATGAACAGAAGTGTATGATTTATGAATATAGTCCTGTGGCATGTGTTTGTACAATGCTTCATGCAGTGAGACAAGATTTAGATGGAACAAGCTTCAGCTGTGAACTGCATTTTAATTAGCTCAAATAACATGCAAATTCAAACAGAAGCTTACATCCAAACGATGCAAACATAATGCATTCATTCTTTATGTCATGCTGTTATATATTAGTCATTTTAGTACTTGCCAATGAAACATTTTTATTTCAGCTAATAACATTTCTAGTTTTCATTTAAGTTTAAGTTTTATCAAATATTTATATTTAATTTCAGCTTTATTTCTAATAAAAAAGAGCTTTAATTACTTAATGATCTATCTATCTATCATTAGGGAGCAAAAAGATCTCATAGGTTTAGAGGCCAATCGATCTTGAAGTCCATACAGTGAGAGAGTGGGGAGCCATTTTCGACTATGAGTCACTGGCGGACCATCCATTACCCATAAATGTTTGCGTGGGCAATTGTGCACACATCACACCTACAGCCGCTTTACAGCAGACCAGCCGGCATTAATTGAGGTATTGAGAGAACGTCATTACCGTGGTAATAGCTCAACGGCGTAAGTGATTGCGGCAAAAATGGCCGCGCCTCATTAGCCCCATATCTCATTGCTTAACAAA
Source organism: Pimephales promelas (assembly GCF_988280905.1). Taxonomy (NCBI): domain Eukaryota; kingdom Metazoa; phylum Chordata; class Actinopteri; order Cypriniformes; family Leuciscidae; genus Pimephales; species Pimephales promelas. Next base: position 21,843,792 of record NC_142775.1, read on the forward strand.
CATGTAATTGAGTGCAAACGTATTTGCCTATTGATGGGTCCATTTTCAGCTCAGAAAGCTCTCCCCAGCTTGATAAAGAAACTAAATGGCACAAGGAAACATTTTTTACATTTAAAATATGTCACTTGATTTCCTCTAAAGCCATATGACTTTATCACGTTTTATCAGTAATGAATTTGTAATCAACATACTAGGCAACATATCTGTCTGCATGTAAATGCGTCGTAATAACTATTACGTTTTAAGGGTGTCTGCTCCAATTAGCTTCAAATAGAGCCATGAATCCAGTAGAACTGCTGCCAAATGGCCCAACGGCCCTGGCAGATGCAGCCCATTTAAAAGCACATTTCTGTCTGTCTGTGAGGGGACCGCAACTACCGGGTTGGACCCGACTCACCGTCTTCAGCATTTATTTGGTCTCCATTATCTTTTATTTGCAGGCTGATGCTTTCACTTGGCAAGAGATCAGCTGTAATTCAGCCTCGCGGAGGCAGTGAGGGAATGCAGAACCGGTAGAAGAGCCTGTTGTCCCACGAACAGAGAAACAGTGAAATAAATGTAACTCAGACAGGTCTGTTAGGCTAAATAAAAACTGAGGTTTTGTTTTTATGATCCTCTAACTCACTCCAGATTGACCCACTAAAATGACACTATAATTCATAAAACACACTTGCTGCTTTTTTAATTCCTCTTTTAGCCCACTCAAGTGAAGTTTTCCTGGAGAGAAAACATGACGATGTAAAGTAGATGCTAATACTTCATGCACTTACATGCTGTACTTTTAAGTTTGTATTCAGCCATGTGTAAAGATTAAGTTATCATATAAAATGACACATGCTTCTTTTGCTTACAAATTAAGCAAAAGACATCACAAATCTCTGATTTCAGGAAAGCTAACATGTATTTTAAACAAACAGTGTGCTAATGATCGTTATTTCTTGACAGGTTTTCTGGATTCAATTATTTCTTTATTTATTCTGAATATATCTGTGTAAACATAAAACTGTCTCTATTGTATCTCAAGGCGAGATCAGACTGGAATCAGCAATATAAGTATACGCTAATTAATATTTATGGGATCATGGAGCCTTCTCCATGCAGTGACATCACAACTAGTATCATGTCTAGCTTTGTCCTCCCACTCTATAACTTATTCCTTTGGCTCTGCTTTGTACACAGTATACTCATACAAAAATGCATGTACATTAACATAACAGCGTGGGAGATTGTGTTTTCGAAACACACAAGATGCAGCCATGTATGCAGACATGATTTAGTTTGCTTTTCTGACATCCCACACATCCCGATATGACATTTAACACACATTCAGTGAGGATAAAATGCAAATCGGAGGACCAGAGAGAGAGAGAGAGAGAGAGAGAGAGAGAGAGAGAGAGAGAGAGAGAGAGAGAGAGAGAGAGAGAGAGAGAGAGAGAGAGAGAGAGAGAGAGAGAGAGAGAGAGAGCAAAAGGGAGACATTTATGGATAGCAGTCAGAATCTCCCCAAAACCATATTTAAGATATGCAAATGTCTTTCATAGTGAGGCACTTGACAACGTGTTATTATGTCTCAAATATACAAACAGAACTAGACAGAGAGAAAAGAGGATAAAGAGCATGAAGGAGAGTAAGAAAGAACAAACAGAAACAGAAGAGTAGCTGTTTTTGAGCAGCTTTACAAACAGTGATCAAGCCACGTGGCCCAGACAGACACAGCCAGAAAACGATTCAGAGAAAAACACTAAATAATGTGGAGATGTGTTTAAATGATTTCTTTTGACTATATTATCGCTACAATATATATATATATATATATATATATATATATATATATATATATATATATATATATGAAGAGTTCAGATGCAAAAGCCTCTAAATGCCATTTGAAATTTTCGTCTTTAATGATTATTTTTATCAAACTTGCATATTTAAGTTCAGTAATTTCACTTAAATAACAATTAATAAGTAATTATCATTGCCATTTAAGTGAAATCACTGAACTTAAATATACAAACTTGATAAAAATGATCATTCTAGAAGAAAATTTCAAAAAAAAAAAAAAAAAAAAAAAAAAACGTGGTGCTTTTCAATTCTAAATCTGCCACAATAATTCTAAGGTGTTGTATCCAGTTTCCAGTCTGTTCCAGGCTATGTGGTTACTGAGGTCTCATGATTGGTTTAGTAATAAACTACTCACCCATGGTGTTGTTCTAATGCTGTATGTCCTTATTTCTTTCTTGTTTTTAATGCAAAATGATCACAGAATGGACTATGCCACATGTGGCATTTTTTCCCATGTATTCTGGGGGTGTACGATGTTAAATTTAATGTATTTAACAAAATCCTGACCTTGGCCGTTGGTATTTAGTGTACAGCTATGTGACGTGCGTGTTCGTTTCACTTTGTTAGCGTTGCATTTTACTCCATCTCGCCCAGAAAAAGCACACATGTTGTAAAAAATCAGGATTAACAAAAACTTGACACAAAATACAATGGGTTCCCAAAAAAGTATCTGTGTACTTTCTTCACTGAGCCAAATATCACTGGACCGGAAGTTTGTTTGTCTGATGACAGTTAGAATGACAGTTGTGAACGCGTCAACGCGACAACTTCTTGTTACTATGAACGCAACAAAGGATATATTCACCTTAGAGATGAAGGTACATAGATTGTGTTTCACATTTTTGTTCATCTTGATTTTGTGCTTTTGCGTGCTTTTTTGGGAAGGACGGAGCTGCAGTGCTAATAGAGTTTCACAAATGCGCATAGTTGTACACTAAAGACTAACTGCCACGGTCAGGACTTCTTTGATTAATATGTTAAATTTCAAATTATATAACCCGAGAACACATATAGAAAATACAGAACTTGTCGCATGGGATAAATCTGCGATACTTTTGCACCTTCTTTTTAAAAAAAAAAAAATCTTGATGCTAGTGAGCGGGACTTAAAAAAAATGTTGAAGGGCATACTGAATTAGAACAACATAATTCATGACTTAAGGATGAACTTTCACTTTTCTGGTCTCTGTATTCAAAATAATAAAGGTTTTAAACTGTAAAATTCTGTAATGAAGAAATAATGCAAAAAACATACAATAACCAAAAAACACAGCTCTTAAGGTACTCTGGTGCTGGGCTGCTCAATGCTTAGTGGGCTGACCAGTTGCCTGGGAGACAAGAATCCAAGGGGGACAGTAGGGGGGACGGAACAGCGCCAATAATGAAGCTCCAGCACCTGCCAAAAGCTTAAATTAGAAGGAAACGCTGCAGCCAAATCCAGCCATGGAGAAAGGTCACAGGGAAAACGTTCCAAAGCGAATGCAGAAAATGCTGCAACCCAGGAGTGCGTTAGATCTCCCTAACCTGATAATGCTGAAATGGATGGGACAGCACAGACAAAAGGACAATCTGCTGTACCGTGCCGCTTTCTTTAAGCCCTGTGTTTAACCCCTATCAGTAAAGCAGACGCTAGGCGGAGCTAGTCAAAATGTCAAATAGTAATAGATGGGAGAAATTTGCTCCAGAAAGAAAATGAATGTGCCTCAGATTTGCTGGTCATTCTCAAAAGGTCACCAGAAAATATTAAATACTGAGCGATCAAAAAACAACCGGTAAAGACTGGAGATAGTATAATCACTACTGGAGAGCATCTTCGTCTTAAATGAAGGTTTGACGTTTATTAGGCGCTAAATGAATCAGATAATTAATTGATGCATCTTAATGGCTATTGGAATTACAAATAAGATTTTATGGCAGAATAAATGTCATGCTGCGGTTTGTTGGATTCTGACGAATGCTGGTGAGAAACCTGAATATCATTTCCAGACAAGCTTTAAGTACTATAATGCATTCCCCTGTTGTTCTGCATCTTAATACAAACAAAACCAAGGTCAATATCTTTGTTTATCATCTTATGTTTATCAGTACATACATACATTGAAATTGAAGGGCTCATAGTACTTTATCTTTCAAAACTCAAACCTAATTCCCCAAGACCAAAATGACTGAAACTGGCTGCAAAACTCGTTCAAAACTTTTAGAAGTCTCTACCTTAAAGATATATTCAGTTGTAAGAGATAATAAATTAACACAAGATCATGAACTTGTACTGTCAACAACCCCTCAGAAACTTGGTCTGCACAGTCACAGTAAGGTAATAAGGAGAAAGTAGCAGAGATACTATTTTTATTAAAAGCCTTAAGAAATAATAATGTGGAAAATCGACCAAATCCTGTGCTTCCCTGTCTATGAGTTGGCTAACACCTGCCGGCTGCATATTTTTTCCAAATGGTCCAATTGTTTAAAAAAGAGAGCTGAAGTTTATTTTTCAAATCCCTGACAGTTTCATTCTAATCTTAACAGTTTGTGTGCTACATTTCAGCGTGCATTGCTTTGTGAAACTGTCACAATGTGATGCAGAGAGGCTGAAATAACTGGAGCAGATTTGTCCATTTATCACAACTAGATGATCAAAACTAAGTGGATCAAAGTTGATTTGTTAAAACTCCTAATCATTTCACATAAAAAAGGCATCTACATCCAAAAAAACGGCCCACTTATTTCTAAAGGTCATAAAACTAAATTATAAATGTTTTTGGTGCACATTGACCTACCTTGGTTAACATTAAGTGTATACCTCAGAGGAAAAAAAATGGAATCATGACAAAAGTATATAATCCCTTTAAATGTACAGTGATGGCATAGCTAAATAATTTCAAACTAATGATTTCTTGTGATTTAACTTGAATTTAGACCATCTGAAATGTGGCTGGGGCATTTAACCAAGACAGGGGTGGTCCGGCAGCACTGTTTGTTTTGGTTCCTTGAGGGAGCGTGTTGTGCTGATTAAACTCATTATTGTAGTTGTAAACTGCCAGACCTGAATGTTCTCAGTATTGATCGTCTGCTGAGTGAAAGTTTGCTCTAACACCCTCAGGGCTTTCATCCAAGATTACTATTGTCCACAAACACTCTCTGTCTCGATTTCTCTCTTATCCTCTTGTGAGTGTTTAACTGACCATCACGGCAAAAAAAAAAAAAAAAAAAAAAATTAGCCACTGACCTTCATGTCATCTCTCTCCCATCAAAGTTTGTTGATGAAGACCAGCTCTCAGGGTTAGAGGCCTGTCCGCGAGCAACTTCATGTGAGCGTGACACGGGTGATCTGGGTCTTCGCGGACAATTATCAACAGGCTGTTTGATGGGCTGTCTCCTGTGAATGTCAGGGCCTCCTTTAGCAGGGAGGTAGAAGATCTGGCTGTGGCTTCACAGTGTGCTCAAAACTGCAAAGGAGGTGTGAAGGCAGAATAAGAAGACGTGCTGAGGTAGGCACAGCAGGAGGACTAAAAACAAGTCATTCGCATCACCATGGGTCTGGGCCTAATATTAGCCATTGTGTCACACCTGCTCCACAAAATGATCCTGCATTTTTTGATTTTTCAAATCCTATGCTTCTCATTAATATGGCATCAGTGATGTTGAGCATCTTCCTTGAACACTTGAAATTACATTCACCTGGATTCCAGCTGAGAGCGGGTCCATCAGGGCAAGACTCTGGCAATGCGCCGGCTCTCACAGGCTGTTTCTCCGTATGGTTCTGCCATAAATAGCAAACCGAGAATCTTTCATTAATTTTAACTTAGTTGTATCGAGCGTGACCTGAATTAACATACCTAGAATTAAAGCATACTTTCTATGAACAGTTATCACATTAAAAAAGAAAAAAAAAAACTTCTTAAAGGGATATTTCACTCAAAAACATTATTTTGTCATCTTTTATACTCACCCTGATGTCATTCCAAACCTGTATAACTCATTCTTCTTTGGAACACAAAAGATAATCTTTTGAAAAATGTTATGTTAGTGATAAAGTTTTATAATTAAATGTGTGATTAAAGTGATCAAGTTCTATTGAAGATATAAAATAATTATATAAAGTTTCATAATGGGCTTATAATGTATCATAATATAAAAATACAATTATTGGATGGAGTAAAAAGAGAAATATTGTGAAATATCAAATTTAAAACAACTTACTTTAATATAATTGTAAACAAAAGTATCGATTTTAATAATTTATTTCCTGTGATGGCAAAGCTGAATTTTCTGGCTGATTTGGTGCTCAAGAAACTTTACTTATAATTATATATTTTGAAAACAGTTCTAAAAATGAAAACAGAAAGATCATGTTCATGTTGTTATGAATATTGAAGATAATGCACGCGTTGCCTGAACCACATGGCCATTAGGCTAAAATGTTTAAGAATTTTTTTAGATGAAAAGAGGCAGAGTGGTGTTTTATAACATATTTCGTTTTATTGTTGACGGAAAGAGGCAGAGTTGTTGCATAATTCATTTTATTGTTGCCTAACATCTACATAAAGAGATAACCGGGGTAGCCAGAGCATGCTCAGTGACGCGATCAAGAACGCTCTGTTCCATTTGCAGAATAACCGGATTTATTAAAGGATCAAATAAATAAATAAAGGATCAAAGTCCGAAGTTTGCGTACTTGGTATTGAGAAACGGCCAATCTCTCCCTCCTTCAACACACCTAATTCAGGTCATCAGCTCGTTAAAAAGCTCTATGAACAGAACTTAGTGTGTCAGAGCTGTGGGTCCCCATGATTGAGAAGCACTGGTCTAGAATGTGTGGACACTGCGCACATACTAATCAAGTGTACCATTAGTTCTGGCAGTTCACGTCAGTCAAACTCGCTTCGGCTAGGAATAGGACACCTATCACAGCTTCAATATGTTTATGGTCCATTCAATATTATGAACAGCTTTATCGCATTGGTCAGCAGCTAATTACCATCATCCATCCCCAGTTCCTCCTCTTGTAAAGCCAGGTAAATGCATCCTTTGAACTGTATTACATCCACGTCTCAAACTGTTGAATTTAATTTTTTATCTCATATTTTTGGAACACAAAAGATGATATTTTCAAATAATGAAAATGGACTGACTTGGACCTCATTGACTTGTATGGACAAAAGTATTCTTCAAAATATTTTATTTTGTTTTTGCAGAAGAAAGAATATATAGATTTGGAACTACATGAGGGTGAGTATAGGTACGTCCATTTACAGTGTTTTTATGCTTGAACCAATGTTGATGTCACAGGAAATAAACGTTATATGTCTGAGGCGAGTTCTCTACAACTCTTGCTCCCCGAGGAGCCCAATCTTCTCATAGTGCTCCTTATGGGACTGCACCTCGAGTCTACGCTTGGGCAGCATCAGTGACTATCGCTGCAGTCTAGCCCACATGACGCCACCAGTCTGCAAGCCTAACAAGGTCCCACAGGTCATAAAACATACGGGCCGTGAAAATGATGGGGGTGGTTGAGGGAGTAAGAACAATTCTAGTTGTAAATCTGAACTACAGCATCAAAGAGATAAAAGAGAATAGCTGTTTAATTATTAGTTCATTCTGAATTTTGCATTTTGTAGGGTGCTTTGAGCTACGAAACATACAAAAGGAATAGAGTGAGAGATACTCATTTGCAATTTGTACTCGGCGATTCAAAAAAAAAAGTGTGTACTGCAAAAAATGGCAAAGAAACATTTTTTTTTTCTTTTGAGTTCTCCTCGCAGGCTGCACACAAGATTGACCAGTGTACTCTGATTCACCAACAATTACTCTTTCAAACTCTTTCTTTTTAGTAAATCAGAAATATACAACAGAATCAGTGTAGCTATAGTATACATTCACAAACGTGTCTCTTATAAGTTCATTCAAGAGGTCATTCAAAAAGACTTACCATTTGAATCAGTCCGATGCATACCATTGTAACAAGAATTTCTTGTAAAGTGCAAAGTGGACATTATTTGAATTACACTGAACTGAAACCAATTAAATTAAGTGCTTATGTATCGCAATCAAATTGACGATAAATAGCAGGTGATGACAGAAGTGATGTGTGGTTACACCAAAATTTAGATTACTGTATGAATTCAGTTACAGTGAAACACTTTTTTTTTTAACCTACAATAATAGTTTCATAGCCTGGATGCCAACCTGAACGCCGCCCACATTTTTTGGTCGGGAAGTTTGGTCTGGACTCGATCCCTTAAGGAGTAAAAATGATCGGTTCAGAATTAGTCGGGCCAATCAAATTGCCAGGGCGGGCTTTATACGATGATGGACAGATGATCTGCAGTTGCGTAATTATCACATTATCAAAGATGTATAGATTCCACTATCATGTCTGTTGGAAAAGAAATCGACAGCGCATTCATTTTAATAGATGAACAGAGAACTGCAATCAAGGCATTTGTTGATGGGAAATACGTGTTTGCCTTCCTTCCTACAGGATTTGGCAAAAGTTTATTTTATCAGCTTGTTCCAATGGTCGCTAAGAAGATGGGACACAATTGAAACCCTGTGGTTGTTGTGGTTTCTCCTTTGGTCGCACTCATGGAGGACCAAGTAAAAGAATCAACACTATTATAACACATTATTTTACTACTACTTCCAGCGTGCGTGCAGTTGAACTATGCATAGCTCAACATATGTAACTTACTGCGTTGCTCTGATTGGTTGTAGGTCTATCCAATTGAGTGCAGAGTTTAGTTTTTTTCCTGGTTCGGATAACATAGATATCCATAATAAAGGCTAGATGTCTTACGGCAGAGTCTCTATCGTCATCACTGTCGGCCATCTTGTCACAGGCAAGCTTTCTCGCGGGTTCTGTTGTACCTGATGTAAGATGAGTGATCAGCACGAACACAAATACTCTTATCTTGTTGAATTCTTAAAGGATATACAAACGGTTTGGTTTCTTACAATGCTTATTAACATGGCTATAATTCTGGATGATTATTTATTTATACACTTATTATTCATAAGTATGCAGTGTCATAACTACATATCTGAGTTGTATAACAAACCAACCCATTTGAAAATTGGTAGAAAAATTTAGCAATTTGGATATTTAAAAAGTACATGCACCATTAAAACACAACATTACAAGCGGTTGCGAGTGAGCGAGCTGCCTGTGACAAGATGGCCGCCAGGTGCGGACGTCAAGCTCCATTAGCCAGCAGCGCGGATGAGACATCTAGCCTTTATTATGGATAACTTGGCTAAGAAGACCAAGCAGTAACCTCCCTGTCTCCCTCTTGAAACCAACATAGAAGTTAATTAAACTGCAATTCATCAACTGGCCTCTTGAGGCTGACTGGTCAAACCATAGACTGGATAAAACATCTGAAATGTTGTCATATAATTTTACACCTGCATTTCATAAATAGCGTAATATTTACCAACACTGACTATATTGGAAGTATTTTTTTAAATGTCCTCAAAGATATGTTTAGGAAATAAGCCTTTAATTACTCAATAGACAGTACAACAAAACAGAATGAGGACTGTGATGTCTGCCCCAAATTTTTAATCTAAAATACATTTATTTCAAACTTTGACACTGTAGTAAATTTAAGTTCTATTGTTTGCATGTAAAGTATTCATAGAAGGAGGTAACTAGCCTATCTAATTGTTTCTGTAAAGTTTTCCTCTAGGTGATCATTGCTCCAGAATTGGACTCCTAACAAGTATTCTCATCTGTGGAGTGAACATTTTGAGAGTCACCACTTCACCACTGACTCCAGGGTACAGACACCCCGTTTTACACCTTACAAAGAGTCAAGCAACATATTGGTTGAAATTGGCGCTATGTGATAACTTATTAAAAATAAATAAATAAAGAATGCGATATTAGTGTAGTTTTAGATCAATAACATGAAAATGGTTATTTCAAGTTTTGTTGTGTCGGTTCAGGTTAATTTACCTCAAATATTAAGCTTGGTTTGAATTCAAAATCAACCGGCAATATCTTCCATCCAAAGACAACTTGATCACGTCGAGTTAGATGGGCGTGGTTTCAACAGCAGGCTCCTCAGCTCCACCCACGTCCTGCCTCTTTGACCATTTTCGTTTTTCCGCGAGTGATGCGCTGCCAATATGGCAACGGTAAGCATCGCCCACTTTAGGCTTCAAAAACATAGACAGTAAAAGAAAGACACAGCGACCCCATTGATTTCAACAGAGAAGATCAAACTGAGCTTGACTACTAGCAGTCTGACAGTTGTAAATCCTCTAGTAGCTGTGCAAAGACAAATCTGAATCACATAATTCCTCAAAAACATTGTTGAAATATTTTGTCCCATTGCTTTTTTGGACTCTCTATCTATGGGCTTCTCCCTTGACTGTATGTCTCCATGTCCCCCCGATTGCCTCATATACAGTAAAAGATTGCCTGCAAGCTTCTCCTCCTGTCTATAGGGTAATATATCTATTGTGCAACAAACTTGCGCGTTTATGACACAATCGTTAGCCTATTTTTTTACAAAAACGGCTTCTACGGGGTCGTAACGTAAGACACAAAGTAATGGAGTCTTTTATACATTATCGTGTTTCTTTATAAATAAATAACGGACAAATGAAGTCTTTGGACGCCTCAGATGTAAAGTTATTTGCTATCAAAGTGACGCCAAAATGAATGGGAGTCAATGGGGTGTTAACAGCAGGTGAAGTTCTGCTACAATAGCGGCTCCCGTGAGGCTTCAACTTTTTGCTGATGGATTACTCCCTTGTTCAAAAACGGTCTTCATAAACCTACGAGTGACATCACACACACTATATCCATATTTTTTTTACAGTCTATAGTTACTGTAAGACGCACCTCATAATCAAAGCCCTATGGAGCAGTACCATACGCACATTCGGTCAAGAATGTGAGAATGACGAAGTCAAACTAATAGTTTCCTTTAATTATCAAAAAATATATATTTTAAGTTGCACTCTAACTTCACTTGACCCTCAGTTTTTAAATGGCATAATGCTTCTGCTTTATTGCAGCAATTGGCAGTTCAAACTCTTGCTCATCTCTCTAACTAAATGACCACTGCCCGAGTAAAATGGATAAGAAGAGTGCACTTGCCTTTACTGCATCCAGTGTGGTTAAAATCCAGCCAACCTGTGACTTAGGTAGAAAAGAAAGAAAATGTAAACCAGTCCAACGTATGAGATCCTCTAATTGCAAATATGTACTAGTCTTGTCCTGATATTATTATATTAATACTATATACTATATTATAGGCAGGCTGGCCATTAACAGGGTTAGGTTTTTAAAAATCCCTTTTCACAAATGATCCTTGACTTTACATTTTGTGTAGACTCACCTTGTCACCCTGATAGACCTATGAAAGCAATGAACAAATGTCATATGCTCATAAAAAAGATGGTAAAATACCTGTCACGATAAAAATGGCAATGAACCGAGCCCCATTTACTGGTCACTGTCTGGAAAAGGTCAAGAGCCATTTAAAATGCCCAGAAACCCACAGAACCTGAGCACATGCAATAAACATTACTGACCAAAGCAGTTTTGGAATGGCTGGATGGGCAAATGTCATTACTGCTGTCAAACACTATAAAGCCTGGTGTAATATGATATCTATATAAAAATATATTGCCCTCAGGCCTTCAGTGGTACTGGTATTAAAAGATCATTTTCTCAAAGACACTATTAAGGTTCAAATATTTTCTCAACTTAGTTCTGTAATACTTGTTAACATATTCATTAGCTGAATGTCATAAAGACAGTAAATTTGAGGGATGTGGTTCGAAGATTAATAAGACTTGTTCCTGCCAGTATCTAAAAGAGCATTTTGAGTCTTTAGTTAAAGCTAAAACCTCCATATCTTTGTGACATTAGCCTGATAAATCAGGGATGAGCAACATCCATAATTGATCAGCAAATACATTAAGTTCATGTTCAATTCCTGAATTTGAACTCAGCTAGCAGATAGGATGAATAACTTGAATTTGAAATAAAATACAATAAAATTGAAATTCTAAAGTGCCGCTTTAGAATTTTAAGATGGCCATTTCTGTTACCAGTATACAGAACAAAATTGACAAATCCAATAAGTCTATGCAATTTTGGATTAAGAAGAATACTTATGTGGTTATAATTCAATATGTTACATTATTGATAGACAAGAATGTCAATGTCAAAATTTATCTTTAAAGTTATTTGGTGGACATTGACTCTGACTGTGCATTCTATTAATTAACCTGAATAAACTTGACAGTACTTGACCGTATTGAACTTAATAAAATATTTTCACTAATTTGAGAAAATAGATACTTTATTTTTGCTTTTTTAATAAACAAGGAACCATTGATAGCAGTGACAATATGTTATACTATTATAAATGCCAGAAACAAGTCTCCAAACTACAATCACTTGTAAAGAGAAAACAGATGATATCAGGGAATGAAAAGGCATAATTGTGTAATTCTTTTTTAGTGTCATTCCCAATAACATTTCAAATAAACATCATGTGGGCCAAATGAAAGGAACCCAATTCTTAAATTACGAATTTGGAACAACCCTGAAAGGTATGTATACATTTTTATTGATAGTAAATTGTACTCAACCAGTCTTATTACTCAAATAGCAAGTTGATGTCTCTAAAAATTATTAAAATGATATAAAAAAAATGTTTCAATATATAGTGTAAGCTAGACAGGTCAAATCAACACAAATCCAATTACATTTATGTAAAAAGGTTGTCTTGGTTTCATAGTCCGTTTGCTCACCTCAAATTCCTCTTAACCAGATCAGGAAGTTCAGCTTCATTAGAAACTGAATGTTGCTTGTTAATGTGAAACTCACTTAGTGGAAACAGACTCTGGGTCTCAGCAGAGTTGCCACTTCCACAAACACTAAATCACCTCATTGAAACCTTGCCAGTTGTTCAGCGGTGAGAGACATGAGGGAGAGCAGCAAGCAAAAGAGGAGTAAAATAACTTGCCATGTTTGCCTGAATTACGTATTGATGTGATAGCCCATTGCTGTCTCTGGCGTTGGAGTAACAGTACAGGGTTTGAGAGAGGGGGGTGGGTGGATAAATGGAGTCAACGCAGCACAAACCTGAAAGGGCGATTGATGGTAATAGCGATTGAAATGCTATAACACTCAACAATTATGTCCCTTTAATGCATAAAAGCATAAACGAAGAAACAAAGATAGATGTGCACACTTAGTAATTCCCATGTAATTCTCATTCAGAAGAAAGTGATATCAAATAGGGAATCATAATAGATGAGGGAAAACAAAGACAGAGAAAAAAAGAAAAGAGATACGAATAGACAAGTGGAGTAAATTGCCATGAAAAACTCACCTCTTGGATCTCATCACCTCTTGCCTCTTTTTTTAAATTCACATTATTTTTTATATGAATTGATTAAATTCTACCATGAACCTTGCAGTAGTTGCCAAAACACAATCTCAAAATCTCAATAATCTTGATTTCAAGATTTTATGAGGTTAGCATGTTGCTAAACTAATGGATCAACAGTCCCTTTTATTGATGGTTTTTGGTAATATTTATATCAATCTAGGATGAGCTTTATTTAATGGAGCTTGTTGGAATGCATTTTGGGATTGTTTTATGAGCCAAAAGATTGCCAAAATAAGGGATAGTTAAAAAAACGTTCTCATTTTATCAGCCTCATGTCATTCCAAACCTGTATGACTTTCTTTCTTTTCTAGAATACAAAAGAAAGTGCTTTGAAAATTCAATCATATTCATTTATGATTCATTTTGACTTGAATAAAACCAATTAATTCAGACATTCCCACATGACGCAACACATTGTTTGCAGTGTGCACTGCTTAAGGCCACACTTGAATGAACATTTCGAATTGGTTCTAGTTCATTTTATTATTTATTTATTTGTATGCAAAAAATTATATTTCATTTGATCTAAGGAATTAACAGGGTTTTTGATCTATTATGAATGTCTATGTAATTATTTTGTTTCTTTAAATATTTCTTTAAATTTACCCAAAACTTGGAACTGGAGAAGCTACACTCTAAAAAATGTTGGGTTATTCAACTCAAATTTGAATCAATAATGGACAAACTCAAATGTGGGTTTAAAAATGTAATTAAAATGTACAGTTGAAAGTGAAAGTTGAAGTTGGGTTAACATTTTAAATTACATTTTTAACCCCACATTTGGGTTTGTCCATATTTTATACAATTATGGGTTAAAACAACCCAGCATTGTTTAGAGTGTATGTTGTCTCTTTAGCGTTTTAAATCTCAAAGAGCAACAAAGCCAATAATCATTTATTTCTAGAGTCCACGCAAGAGCAACAAAATAGAAATCAAAAGTTTGTTCTTACATTTCACCTGTGGTTCCTCCAGGATCCATGACTGCAGCATGGAACAAAGATTTGGAACTGAAAAGGGTGTGGCCTTTCCTGGTGTCCTTTATATATCCGTTGGGGAATTATGGGAAATGTGGTTTTTGGGGACAGTATGGGTTGAGGTTGTGTGTTAATTTGAATGCGTTTTTGTGTGTATGCTTAAGTGTATTTTCATTATTGATTTATTATATATTTCCCTTTTTGTGTTTGATGTAAGAAAATTAGAATTTTGTGAGACCCCAGTGATTTATAAAATGGTTTGGTCTGGTTTGTTATAAGGGCTTCATTTTCTGTGCTTAGTTCTGGTGAGGGATCCCTGAAAAACATGTGCAGATGTCCCATTTATTAGTCAGTGTAATTTTTTCTCTCTCTCTCTTTGTTTTGCACAATGTGTGTCAGTACTTAAGTGTTACAGTCAATAAACCGACACTTTGTTGACTCCATGAATGTCTCCTGAAAATTTTATGGTAGAACCCTTACACTAGGTCTTCAGAACAAAGCTAATGAATTAGAGAAGGCTGCACCACTCAAAACTCCCACAAGCACATCTTCAGCACCAAGGACAGTGAAAATACATGCGGCTGAATGGCAAAAAACTATTCAGGCACAAGTCATGACGAACAGCACGGTCCGCATGGAGCTCAGCGAGAGCTAAATAAGACATTCAGCCAGCCTTGAATGTTATACTGGCAAAAGGAAAGGCAAATGTTGTTTTTCCTTTTGCTGTCATATGGACTTACTCACTAACCTGGGCCACAGACATGCTGTGGCTGCTCGCAAACTACTTTCTTTCTCATGCTGCAACTAAAAGCCACCTGCAGTGACCCCACACACACCTGCAACTATATAGATTTCTTTTTGATAGCACTGCTTCCACACACTGCAAAACACTTGCTTCACATGCAATTAAAACAGAAAAACGTCTTGCATGTCAAACACTTTGGTTTGATTCAAATTGCTAGGCCATTACAGGCAAATCATTTTGTTGCAGGGTAATTTGTTGCACATGCACCAAGAAACACATTCACAAACACGAGCTAAAGCGTTGCACAAATCAAATGGCCACACAATAGAACAATATGCATATTCATGCTTTCTCTCCCCAACAAAATACAAAAGCCATAATTGCTCAGAAATACCCTCTCTTCTCAAATTACAGGATTTCTTCTCCCTCAAAATGCATCACATTTTGAAAAGCCTGAGTTTTTGAATTGCATCACTAACTGTTGACAGTCAAGTTTAATAAAGAAACTGGTCACAGGAACAAGCTGCTGTTGGCATCAGGCAGTCAGTTCCTCTCCACAGGTACACACATTTCTGATGGTGCATTCAAAGGCTGAAAATATGATCCGATATGACTGCCTAACAAACATTTCCTAAACAAGAGTATAGCCACAGAGGTCAAGCACAGAATGTCGCAGTCTATCAGCGTTTATGTGGTGACAGCACACAGAAATGGTTATAAGACAAACTGTATTATTGATCCACCGTTGCCAACAAACATTGGACTGGTAGACCATGACTAATGACTCGCTCAAATATAATCTAATGATTACATGCTCAATAATTAGATGTTTATAAATCTCTACCACAGCCCGTCTGTAAATACAGGCCAGTTAGAAGCCAGGAAAGGTTCTGTGGAGAAACAGAGAGTCCTCGTACATTACGGTGTAATTGAATATTTGCTGTCCACATGACATTTGGAGCCAAGCAACATATAATCAATTGTGAACTGTGGTAAATTTTGTAAAAAAAAAAAAAAAACATTATACATGTTTATGGCAACCCAATCCTGTGGTGCAGCAATCTGATAGGGCATAGGTTAAAGTTCAGCTACTCTCCTTGACAGTAAAATCGGATGGGTGAGTTACAGATAAATGTCCTCCTCTGAAGGCCTCTCTCCAAAAGACAATTATAAAAGACAATGGTCATTTGAAATTTTATTCTAGCACGTGATTAGGATGTCTTTAAGAAGAGGTGAAATAAGCCAAAAGAGGATGTGTGTTACAGTGATTTTACTGTGGTCAAAGAGTGTGTTAAGGCACAACGAAAAAAAAAGCCTAAAACCCTAATAATATTACAATTATTGTCACACATGGCCAACTGTCTGCCTTTTACCTGAGATGTAAAAAAAAAAAGTAATTGTAAATTTAAAATAAGAAATGTTTATGGACCTTCGGTATTTATGGAAAGGGCCACCATGGGAAGGGTCATGTCTTTTTATTCTTTGATGAGGGGAGGGTCATCCAATTTTTTTTCTCTCTAGGGGGAAGGTCACACAAATTCTGTATTCAAGAAAACAGCAAAATTTCAAAGTGGCTTGTTTGGTGCTTTTTTTTTTTTTTTTTTTCTTTTTCTTTCATATAGCTCTCTCGGTTTCGGGCCCCCATCTCTATCAGATGGGTCTGACTCAACAAAAATTCAGTTTGGCTCTGTCAGTACGCGCTCAGAAAACGTCCATTAGAACAGAACGCCAATTAAATGTTTAACCGGCAAAGCTTTAAAGCACGAGCAAATAATGAACTTTTGTGATTGGGAATACGTGTCCTATGAATGGTGAATGTACGTCGAGTTTTGCAGTATTGGGACGGAGGCGCCAGAACTGCAGCTGATATAATGTGCGCTGTAGCACGATACTACCATATTTTATTTTTCATTCTTATTGTGTTTCCACAGCAATGTTAATGAGTAAATCTACTGAAATTGCCACCATAACAGTGGAGTGTGATGTGTTAGACGTAGGGCTACCACATTTTTAAATTACTATTAGGCCTAGTATTATTTAAAGTTAACATAATAAAATATGTTGACCTACACAAAAAAAAAAAAAAAAAAAAAACGAGTTGAGGATAAATTCTTTAAAATTGGCCAATTCCATCGTTATAGACGAATTTGAAAAAAAAAATATTGCTGGCAAAGGGAGGGTCAAGTCTTTTTTGACTACAGATCTCAAATCTCCTCCGTTAGTCCCTTAAATAAAAAAAACGAACAGTCCCTTAATGTACTGTATTTTCGTAATTGTGAGATAACAATTGCAGTATGCAGATTATTTTTGGTGCAGTAATACATCATTTAGCAGATGAGCGCTCACAGGTGTGTATATCAGCTTTCAACATTGCTATTCATTTTATAAGTATAAGATAAATGGAGAATCCTTATTTGATTATTGATCTGCACATTGAGATTCTAGTGGCAAATGCAGAGGCCATATTTCTTAATCAAGTTTCAGTGCAACTCCCATAGGCTATGAGCTCCCAGTTTCCAATGTACTGGTGCAGAGCGAGAGAGAGAGAGAGAAGAGGGGAGAAACACTGCATGATGAATGGAGAGAAGATGACTGATCGGATGACATGAGGCTTTAGGGTATATCTCCCCCCTCACTCTGGTGGGCAACTGAGCTCTTATTATCCATCCAGCTCCCAAACCACACACACACACACACACACACACCACCGCAAGCACAGACTCAGCCCAGATTACAGACACAAGTATGCAGAAGTGTCATGTACTTATTTATTTTGAGGTGGCACCAGTGGCAGTTCTGACTCACTTGATACCACAGTCAAGATAAGACGTGACCCGAAGGGGGGAAAACACTTTTTACCTACTTAGTAGTTCTTCAAACAAGTTTAAGATAGAAAAGTCTAATGGTCTTGTTTAATGTGAAGGGGGACCCAAATTGAAATCTAAAAGTAATGTATCAGTAAAACTGAACAGTAATTGATCTTTTTTTTTTTTTTTTTTTTGGAAGGTGCGACTTGACTAGATTGACCAAATTTAGGCATGTGCTTGTGTGATTTCTAATACAAAATTTTAAACAAAAACACCTTTTTTTTTGCCTTAAATAATTGTGCAGCTTTTCAAATAAAATGTTTATATAATTATATTAACATAGTAAATACATATTTGAAAGTTATTTTTAAAATAATTTGTTTCAAATATGATTCTTCTGCATGTACACACATACAGTATCGTAATGTCACATTTCTCTTTTCAGTGAGTGTCCAGCTCTGCCTAAATCTTCAGTGCTCTTGCCTGTTCCCAAACACATTTTTTCCTCTTTCCCCAACATCTCCAAATCTGTCTTTGTCAAAATTGAAAGTTGATTCATCTCCTCCAAATCACTCATTGTTCTCTTGCTCTCCAACCCCTAGGCTGCTCTGCAGAGACGAGAGATTGAGAGAAGCAGAGAATGAAAGAAGTGACGGCTTCAGAGAAGAGACCAGAGGCCGGGGTGTCTTCACAGCCAGACAGGCACCAATGCAATATCTTACCCATACAACCTCTCTGTCACAGTCCGCCCCAAATAGCACATAAAACCACTCAGCTGAGGAGAAATAAACTAACAACAGATGCAGCAAAAACAAGGTGTCAAGGGAAATGGTTTCATCAAGTCTAGCTCATAAAAATGGAATTTATGGACGCATGGGGCTTTTTTTTTTTTTTTTTTTTTTTTTTTTGCACCGCAAGCGGTCTCGCTCTGATCATATGGACCCCCTGTACTGACCAGTCGGCCTGTTTGTGATATCACTGGGGTTGTAATCAAGGCCAGGGTCATAACTCACGGGCCAGCGCAAAGTAAAAATGGGTCTGAATCCAGGAAAAAATATATATAAAGACAGTATTATAGTTCAACAGCAAATCATTTTCAAGTGAGGTCTGAGTCTTATTAAAAAAGTGCCCTGACAAACTTGTAGCACCTGGTACACGCTCCTTTGTTTCAGTGCTTTTTGGTGTGGTCAAGATACATATTTTTATTCTTTACATATTTTAAAAGTTTGATTTCAGTCAGACTAAAATATTTGTCTTTTTACAATGTCATGTACAGTATTCAGTAAGGCTGCAATAATGGCAGTCTGTTTTTTTTGTTGTTGTTTTTTAAGTCAAAGACAGACTTTGTTTAACATATAAACAATTGAATTGAAAATACAATAGATGATTAAACTAAATTGCAGGTTCTGAAAACCGAAACGCAACACTAACAAGGAAGAAATATTAACACTAGAAACACAAAAACCCACTGTAACTTGATTATAAGTGCACATAAATGTAATGTTTGAAATACTGCATAGTATATTATTACTGTACATAACTCTATTAACACCATACTATGTATTAAAATAGTATGTAAAACAGTCCACTGTAATGAAATTATAAACATGTCAAAAAGAAGTATGCTAAATTGTAAAAATTATGCTAAGTCAAGCATATTGCATTGTGGGATACAATGTTCCACACAGTATGCTGTGGTCATATACCACACATTTTAGAAAACTTAAGAAAGTCCGCATACAGAAAATGTGCATTATGTGCAAAGTGTACAGAGTACTGCGGTAGTATGCTATTCTGAACAAACCCTGTGGTTTCTGAGCACACAGTTTTGATAAGCCTCAAAAGCAAGAGCTGCCAGCACTCAGGAAATCCCTCCTCTGTCGTCTTCACACCTCTAGTGAGGAACACACACATGCTTCGAAACGGCTGAGACTTTTGCGTGCAGGGTCACATCCAATCAAGTCAGGGGGTGTTTGAATCTCAACTCCACACCCCCTACAGGCCTAATATGTTGCTTCTTATTGATTGGACATCTCACCCAGTCAGACGGCCACAACATGGCGGAAACACATCACTCTCTGCTGGCTATCAATTGGTCGAGGGAGCAGCCGGGTCCGATTAAGAGTGTTAGCTGGCACTACTGATGAAAAACAGGATGAAATATTTATGTATATGGTAGAACGTTATTTCAATAGTCCACTTTAGACATTCTTCTGACTACAAGTAACTTTGCAAATAACATGCAAACTAACTCTCATTAGAGCATTAGTATATTGTCTGCTTAATATCTGCTAACACTTTATGTTGGTGGTGCTACAACAGACATAACTCGGCAACTTATTCTACTTACCTGAACTCTAACACCTAACCCTAACCTAACAGTCTACTAACAGTCAACCAATTCTCTAATAAGAGTTAGCTGACATAAAGTTGCAAAGTTACTTATTGTTTGTATAATGTCTAAAGTGGACCATATATAAATGCATCTTTGGCGATTCGGATCTATATCTTACACAGATGGATGTCGTTGTTGTCCATCAGTCATATAATGCAGGTTTAGGGGGTCCACCCTCGATTCACCTCTTAAGAACATGCACGAATTGTACACATTGATGGCCTAAGACACAAAACGAGCGGTTTGTGTGAGAAAACAAACAGTATATTATACATTTTACCTCGTGAAACCACAGCCACGTCCAACTGATCTGACAGCACGGGCGCTTCGAGTCTGCGCATGTGCCAGAAGTGATCTCTTGCGTATGTACGTCACTTATTATTTACACAGAGATTTCGGAAGTTTTACCTTTTACTGTGAAGATCTAAACATATTTAGATATACAGGAAATCGCAATGGAAGAAGATTTTGATATATCTAAATATGTTTATTCCAACTGATCTGGCGCCCGTGCCGTCAGATCAGTTGGACATGGCTGTAGTTACACAAGGTAAAAACAATATAAATACTGTTCTGTACTGTAATGTTTTCTCACACAAACTGCTCGTTTCGTGTCTTAGGCCATCAATGTGTACTTACATTTACGAGTCATTGAGTCATGTTTAATTTACTTCTCTGTGCATGCTCTTTGAGGTGGACCCCCTAAGCCTGCATTATATGACTGACAGACAACAACGGTTTGACCGAAAAATATCAAAATTGAAAATACCGTGGAAACAAAGACACCAACATCTTGGATGTCCTTGAGGTAAGCTAAAACATATCAAAATTAAATTTTAAAGTGAACTATCCCTTTAATTAATTTCTGTGCAGAAAAAAAAAACATACTTATACTGTTACACATCTCGGGATGGGTCATCAGTTTTCTTCAGTTTCTGATACAATGTTTTACAAAAAAAGGAATGGGAAAACACGCATTATTTTACAACTGTATTTGTATTTTTTTCTTCTTATATTGTTTGTTTAATATTAGATTGATGGTTGAAGGTTGCCATCTAACTTTAAAAATGAATAAGGAGGAGGGCAGTGAATGGCGTCCTGGGTCAAGAGTGATACACACACAAAAACACATATACATATACTTATAGAATTAAAACTAATATGGTAAAATGCGCTGCACAAGGAAATTAAGCTTTTCACAGAACCCTAGCTCTCACAGGCATTGTATCACTTGCAAAGACAGCCTTCCCAGCGTGTCTGTTAGTTATTAATACCTCATTGCTGGCTTTTTCTTGAAAGAACCAAAGGAAGGAGATAAGAGGCACATATCCGCTCAACACTCCCGAGCGAGAGGGGGGTGCATTAGCTCATACTTCTGTCAAACCCCCACCCCCGCATGCCCCGATTTGACATGCAAATAAGAGCACATTTGCATCTACCTGACTAAACAAACAGGAATTAGGAGAGACAATCAGCACACATAAGGAGTGAGAAATTAGATCTGAAAACACCTCTCCCCAGGCTTATAAATAATGCAGCATTGTGTGTTTTAAGAACTAGTGTGCTCGTTTTAAGAAGCGCTCAGATTTGTGCTGACATGGTGAGATCCCAGCCAGAGTTTGCCTGCGGTATTATGGTAGTTAAGATTAATTCTGAAGGAAACCTCTACCTGCTGGGTTGGTGACCCCTCACAATGATCTGGGATCTTTCCATTCAATGATCTCGCCACACTGTGGTCATACGTACAGTACGCATTTATATAAGTGTGTCAGATTTATTTATTTGTTTGCATAGGGAAAGAACGACACAACCGACCAACAACTCTTGTGCTTTTAATCAGAAATCAGCGTCCGTACACCCGGTCTACCTTGGCCATGCCACAGTGGACTTTATGCTAATGCTTCACAACTTTAATAGAGCAACTAACCCTCTCTTTGACAGAGAGCATGCACATCCTGAAATGAAAATCAGCAACAACCAAGAGAAACTCACCTCTTTGAGACTTCAAGTAGGCCAACTATTTTCAAAAAATGACACCGCTGGGCTAGCAAGGGCAAAAGGTCAAAGACAATTCCAGTGCATCAGAAATAAGGAGTACAGACCAGATTTCTTAATGATGACACGGGGGACTTCACAATGTAACGGCAAATACTAAATGAACTTTCAGGTGGAGACCGGGGCAGAACTGAGGCAGCCCCATGTGTCAAGCACATGCACAAATATCCTGCCATTTTTTTCCCATTACAGAAGATAAAAAAAGATCTTTGCTTGGATAGTGTGTACCAATGACCAAACAGAGGGTTATTTTAAATACACCCAGGGGCGTCGCTAGGCCCTTTTTAGGCTTCAGCTCCTAAAAATTTGTGATTGATGTGTTATATAGACAAATTTGTGTTCGCTTCAGTCTTGTTATAATCAGATTCAGGGCATTCTTCATCTTCAATTCGCAGCGGTGCTGAGCAGAGAGCACGTCAGAAACAGAGGACAGTGTGTGTGTGTGTGTGTGTGTTTCTGTGTGTTCATCTGAGCCTCATTGGTCTGTCACTGCTCATCAATGATTTGATTTGTCATCTCAAATTTCATGACAAAGTAGACTGGCTTTATGTTCACAGATGATGCTGAGCGCGAATTTTAACAGTGCGACTCGACGCGTACGGTCAAGTGCGAGATAAGATGTAGCCTATGGCTAAACTTAAAGGAGTAGTTCACTTTTAAAAAAAAAAAAATTGCTGATAATTTACTCACACCCATGTCATCCAAGATGTCCTTGTATTTCTTTCTTCAGTCGAAAAGAAATTAAGATTTTTGATGAAAACAATCCAGGATTTTCTCCATGTAATGGAGTTTAATGGGAACCAAACGGTTCAAGGTCCAAATGAGAGTTTCAGTGTATCTTCAACGACACCAGATGATGAATAAGGGTCTTATCTAGCGAAACGATTGGTCATTTAAAAAATAAATAACAAAGTTTTATAAGCACAAATGCTCGCCTTGCTCTGTTCTGTGATGAGCGTTCGTGACTCTCATGTTTAAACTCGTTCATCAAAATGAACAAAATCTTTTTTCGAGTCATGACTCTAAGGGTCCTATGAGACCCTTATTTATCGTCTGGTGTCGTTTAAAGCCATTTGAAGCTGCACTGAAACTCTCATTTGTACCTTGAACCACTTGGTTCCCAGTGAAGTCCATTATAAGTAGAAAATCCGGGAATGCTTTCATCAAAAACCTTAATTTCTTTTCGACTGAAGAATGAAATACATGGACATCTTGGAAATTAGGCCTATGTAACGTGACTCATGTAATTTAATAATTCGTTTACTAATAAGAAACATTCACAAAGCCGTTTTCATTATTTTAGGCACAGAATGTAATAATGAATGTATAAATATTGAGAATATAATACAAATTGTAGCCTTTAGTACATTAAAAAAGCTCAGCCTTCAGAGGGGAAGAGAAAGGGATCAAGAGACTGAGGAAAAAAAAAATAAAGAGTGATGGAGATGAGGACAGAGCAGGTTTTGACAAATAATCTACTGCCCACTGACAGGATTTTAAAGCTATTTCGTATCCTTGTCTTTGGTCTTCAAATTTCTTGAAATCCACATATCAGAGAAATAAAAAAAAATTGGAGCCCCTTCCAACCTCAAATTTAGGACCTCTTTGATTATAAAGCCCTGCAGCCCTGTATTAGGCATAAGATCAATAATGAATGTGTAGCCTACATATTGTGAATGCATTTAATAAACTTAATTACCTAGCTTTAGTAGTGTTCAGTAAATAAACACGTCTGAGAAAAATTATTCATAGGCAAAATCAAACCTATCAGTTGACCCTATGTTCTTCACTGACAGACAAAAATGAAAAGCCTATATCAGTCAAAGCTCAGCTTCAAGAAGGGAAGAGACAGGGCAAGATAAAAACATAGAGAAAAAAGAGGGTGTGATGCTGATGAGGAGAGAAAAATAATCAGCTGCCCACTGACACGGTTTTAAAGCTGTTATCCAATTTTTTTGGCCTTCAAAACATCCTAAAATGCACATTACGTAGATCAGAGAAATCAAAATTTTCTCGGGAAAACCCTGAACCCCCCCCTAACTAACCTCACATTTGGGACCACAGTGATTATAAAACCCTGTCTTTGCATGATAATCAAACTGGTTAATAGCGAGCATTAGATCCTAAACTAAAGTGTTACCTATTTTTTTATTTATTAAAAAAAAATCATACCCTCATTGGGGGCTTAGCCCCCCTAAAATGAAAATCCTAGTGACGCCCCTGAATACACCCAATCAAATGGCATTTTGTTTAATGTGGTCAAAGAACAACGTGGAAGATGCTGAATTGCTGATTTTCCTGAGCTCTGTGGTACATTTCATGGGGAAATAAACAATATTTTGTTTTGTTAATATTTCTAGCTGTATTAGCTATCATTTGCAAGCAACACACAGTACAATATTTACACTAATCACCTCATTCAGAGACGCAGCATGCTTTTGCTTACCAGCATTGAGCTGAAGCAGTAGCAAGCAGGCATCACAGAGTTTGTGCTGGTGTGAGTTTGTGCATCGTCTGTGCAAAGAGGGAAAATCACAAGAAAAGCTTACTGCATAAAATGCCTTTAAGACCTTGTGCATAAATGACAGACAGGTTTTGCCAAGTCTAAAGCAAGATTTTAAATAAGTATACACAGTCAGATTGATTTAAAGTTTTTTAGCTTTTACAAAATTCGCATTTAGAAGGTACTCAAAACATACAGTTTCCGACTTCTGCCTATATGAATCAATGATTTGGATGACATCACCCTGCAATTCAGCTTCTCACTTCAGATTCTATGTCGAATCAAATGCTCACTAGAATCTACAGCGTCCCACCCAAACATTATTAATAGACGTTAAAGCTGTGACTAAAATGTATCTCTTAATCACAAATGTACTCTTTTCTACATGGTGAATGGCACATAGTCATAATCAGCAGCTGGTTGCCCACTGAAGCTAAGCAGTGCTGAGCCTGGTTAGTCCCTGGATAGGAGACATTCTGAGAAAACCAGGTTGCTGCTGGAAAAGGTGTTAGTGAGACCGGCAGAGGGTGCTCGCCCTGTGGTCTGTGTGGGTCCATACGTCCCAGTATAGTGATGGGGACACTATACTGTCAAAGAGCACCATCCCTCGTATGACACGTTAAACCGAAGTCCTGACTCTCTGTGGTCATTAAAAATCCCAAGATTTCTTTCAAATCAGGCATCCTGGCCAAATTTCCCCAGTGGCCTCTGTCCATCATGGCCTCCTAATCATCCCTATATACTCATTGCCTTTATCACTCTGTCTCCTCTCCACCAATTAGCTGGTGTGGGGTGAGTGTTCTGGCGCAATATGACTGCTGTCGCATCATCCAGGTGGATGCTGCCCATTGGTGGTGGTTGAGGAGATTCCCCCTTCCCTGAATTTTCCTTGCTTTCATTTTGTGATTATTTCCTGTCTATAAAGCACTTTGAATTGGCTTTATGCATGGCTGCACTACTTCCTGAACTTAAGCCAGCTCCTTGTTTCCTGTCTGCCATTATTGGCCAAACCTTGATTAGGTGTGTCTGATTATTGTTGCCATGACTACTGAGGTCAGGCACACCTGAATTAATCAATGTGTCCAATAATGGTAGACAGGAAACAAGGAGCTGGCTAAAGTTCAGGAAGTACTGTAGCTGTGCATAAAGCCAATTGCCATATGAAATGTGCTATATAAATAAACTTTCCTGGCCTTGCATTCCATGTAAAGTCCTTTGAGTGCAGAGAAAAGCATGCTATATAATGTAATATATTATTATCACACTATTACAGTAAGGGGATGGGGAACAATTCAGACTGTGTAAATATGCTTTCCATTGGGGTAAATGAAGTCTGGTGTCAAGTTAGTGTCAGGTGAACCACCACAGCGAGCAGCCATGCACACAGTCTCCTCAAAACCAGAGATAACACAGACCGGATCACATGTGCGAGTCGGCTCAGACCAGAAAATGTATAGGACCCATTTGAATTCTGCACAAAATGCTATATTTCAAAGCAATATGGAGGACATTAGAAGGAGACACAGTTAGAGATTAGGAGGAAACTGCGGCTTTACAGAGCTCAACAGATGAAAACAGATGAAAAGTGATTAGCTATTTAAACAAAGGGGGAAGAGCTGATCGATATTCAGATTGCAGATATGATAGATATGTCCTGCCCTGTCTTCCTGTTTCAGTGGAAATAACATCAACACTCTGAATAATGCTGCATGTTTTAAGGCACTTCAGTGGGCCTTTAATACTACATACTCACCACCACACTGCTAACAGCAGACTGACCACTTGTCAACTCTTAAAATAATTAAATTCAATCATAACCTATCGCACCAACCTTATAAGTCATCTGTATTAATCCACCTACCTAACCTCTAACAGCGAACCTGCTGTTAAGTTTACATTCGTTTCAAAACTCCCAGTGTGAACGGAGAGGCCTGAGCACAGTGTAACGTACGGACAGAGACGGTCGGATCCATGTGCAGCACTTTATTAAAACAGGCAGACATGAAAACTAGCAAACACTTAAACAAAGGGGCAATCCGGAAACTCGTGGTCTAAACAGGCAATGGTCGAGGCAGGCAGCACAGGTTCGAGAGCAGTCCAGGAAACAGGCAAGGGTCAAGAGTCCAGGGAAACACGGAGACACAGAACAGGGAATAACGCTCGGAATTGTACGCTTACAGGGTAACAAGACTTCGCAAGGGACACAGGGAAAACTCAGGCTTAAATAAGGAACTCAATAACCAATAATGAAACACAGCTGAACATAATGAAACACAAAGAGTCCATGGGGAAACAAACATGGGGAGAGGGTGCCCTCTAGTGGCTCTCGAGGGCACCACGGCTGCTGATCGTCACATAACCCCCCCTCTAAGGAGCGGCTTCCAGACGCTCCTAAGAGCTCCGGGGGGAGGTCAACGGGGGCTGGGATGGAGGGCCAGGCCCATGGAGAGGCAGGAGGCCAGGCACATGGAGAGGCCTGGGGCCGTGGAGCGTGGGTGACCAGGAAGGAGCAGGACGTGATGGCGGCCAGGGCAGAGCAGACACAGGCGAGGTCCATGACAGCCTCGCCTCCATGGCCCTCACGGACTCAGAGGTCCATGTCAGGATCACCTCCATGGCCCCCACAGAGTACCTACTGCCCCCCCCAAAAAAATACTTGGGGAAATTCACGGGAGGAGCCTCTGGGTGGTGAACTGGTACAGGAAAGGCCTCCCGGAGCTTGAAGGGTGCAGGCAGAGCGAGGCGCAGAGGCGGGGCCGGCAGGGCGAGGCGCAGAGGCGGGGCCGGCAGGGCGAGGCGCAGAGGCGGGGCCGGCAGGGCGAGGCGCAGAGGCGGGGCCGGCAGGGCGAGGCGCAGAGGCGGGGCCGGCAGGGCGAGGCGCAGAGGCGGGGCCGGCAGGGCGAGGCGCAGAGGCGGGGCCGGCAGGGCGAGGCGCAGAGGCGGGGCCGGCAGGGCGAGGCGCAGAGGCGGGGCCGGCAGGGCGAGGCGCAGAGGCGGGGCCAGCAGGGCGAGGCGCAGAGGCGGAGCCGGCAGAGCGAGGCGCAGAGGCGGGGCCGGCAGGGCGAGGAGTCTGGGCACGCTCACCGGGGCCTGGCGAACCAAACGAGTCCTCCTTCTCCTCCTGCGGCGGCGCGTCACAGGGCTAGACACACTCGCTGGGCTGGACAACTCACTCACTTGAACTGGAGATGCAGCGCTCAGCTGAAGAGGAGATGCAGCGCTCACCTGAAGAGGAGATGCAGCGCTCACCAGAAGAGGAGATGCAGCGCTCACCTGAAGAGGAGATGCAGCGCTCACCTGAAGAGGAGATGCAGCGCTCACCTGAAGAGGAGATGCAGCGCTCACTTGAAGAGGAGATTCAATTACTTGAACTGAAGACTCACTGGACGGACTAAATTCAACACTGGACACACTTGATTCACTCGGCTCAGCACTTGACTCACTTGACTCGGCACTCGATTCACCCAGCTCGCTATTTGACTCACTTGATTCACTCAGCTCGGCACTTGACTCACTCGAGTCGGCTGGCACGCGCTCAAACTCCGGTTCGACCCGCGACACCTCCGCTGTCTTAGGAACAGCACTTTTAACAGGGCCAGTGCGGGATACGGGCTCGAGGGGTCCGACATGATGAGTGGTTTTGGCAGGACCGATATGCTTAGAAGCTCCTCTGACGGTCCTTAAGGGAGGATCAAACAGTTTAGCGAGCTGAGGCTTATGCGGCGTGCGGAGTGAGTGAGAGAAATCCGCCGCATACGAAACTCCCCGGCGCAGGGAAAAGAGCAGTTCCTCGAGACCCTCCTTTTCTGCGGGGAGTTCAAAAGCCTTTCTGAACAGGGCGGTAAACACGTCGAAAGGAGGAAACGACATCCGACCTGGTTCCCAAAACGTGCCTGCCCACTCCAGAGCCTTTCCAGTCAACAGTGAGCAGATGAAAGAAACGCGGTCGGTATCCGAGGCGTATAACTGGGGCTGATGTTTCATATATAAACTGCACTGCTGAAGAAATCCTTCACACGCTTCAGGTGAGCCATTAAACTTCTCGGGAAACGGCGTACTGGAATTACTGCATGCGGTACTCACACAGGGTTGCGGTGGAACAGGTGCAGCGGGAGCTTGGGCTTGATTAGTGCTTGTGCTCTGCGGAGACCATGACTGCACGGAGCTTGCTAGTTCCTCGAGGAGAGAAGTTAGTCTCGCCAGCTGAGAACTATGAGAGGCTAGCATTGAAGCTCGGGTCTTGACCACGGCGGATAGATGCTGAAAGTCTGCTGGATCCTCGTTTGGCGAAGTCTTCTGTAACGTACGGACAGAGACGGTCGGATCCATGTGCAGCACTTTATTAAAACAGGCAGACATGAAAACTAGCAAACACTTAAACAAAGGGGCAATCCGGAAACTCGTGGTCTAAACAGGCAATGGTCGAGGCAGGCAGCACAGGTTCGAGAGCAGTCCAGGAAACAGGCAAGGGTCAAGAGTCCAGGGAAACACGGAGACACAGAACAGGGAATAACGCTCGGAATTGTACGCTTACAGGGTAACAAGACTTCGCAAGGGACACAGGGAAAACTCAGGCTTAAATAAGGAACTCAATAACCAATAATGAAACACAGCTGAACATAATGAAACACAAAGAGTCCATGGGGAAACAAACATGGGGAGAGGGTGCCCTCTAGTGGCTCTCGAGGGCACCACGGCTGCTGATCGTCACACACAGTCACTTCACCATCATTTCCTTTCTTTTACATTACAGCAGGAGCCTTCATATCATGGCAGCAAATCAATAGATTAGTTACCACAAGTAGATACTGTATGTAGGAACAGGAAAGAGAGAGAGATAAATTGAAGAGTTTTCAAAAAAGAGTGCTCACTCCCCCATGAAGATGTTTTCTCTTCCGTCTTACCGCCACACATTTGATGCTCCAGGCAGTGCTCGGAAACAAAATAGTCATTAAGGAGAGGAACTTGTTTTACGAAACTATGAGAATCCATCACACAATGCGTCCCAGTTCACCCGTCTGTCGTCTCTCACTCTGTCTCTCTTTCTATAAACTTCCATGGCACTTCTGCATGGGCTTATAAAACTGAGACCACATTGAAAATCTGGGTTTACTGTAAAAAGAAAAAAAAATACAAATAAAGTTGTAATGTAAATTAATTAAGCATTATAGTAATATCTGTAAATGAAGAGTTCAGATGCAAAAGCCTCTAAGTGCCATTTGAAATTTTCTTCTAGAATGATCATTTTTATCAAGCTTGTATATTTAAGTTCAGTGATTTCACTTACTGTAAATGGCAATGATAATTACCTATTACAGTATAGGACTGTCTTGAGCATTTTCGGGTAGTGTCACCAAGATCTGACTTTTTTGCATTGGCAAACGCTTACAGAGTAAACTGTCATAATGAAAACATGACAAAGCCATTTGACTATCTTGTTCATAAACACTGGTGTTAGGACTTTTCATCTTGACGACACTGAATACTTGCTTTTGAGGAATGAGTTATCAATTTTGAGCTAGTGACACACTTTTGCAGGTTATCAACTAAGTTTTGCATCTTGTACTAATTGTTTTGAGAACTGCATTAACTGTTATGCAAATGTAAATAGTGATGTGAGAAATGCACCAAAGTGACTGAGAAAAACTGTAATTGATATTTAAGTGAAATTACTGAACTTAAAAAGTTTGATAAAAATCACCATTAAAGAAGAAAATTTCAAATGGCATTTAGAGGCTTTTGCATCTGAACTCTTCAAATATTACTCAGCCATATTTACCGTCACACTAAAACACAATCTGAAAATCTAATCTAGTTTACAATTCCAATTTTTGGGATGAACGGACAGACAGACAGACAGACAGACAGACAAATAGATAGATAGATAGATAGATAGATAGATAGATAGATAGATAGATAGATAGATAGATAGATAGATAGATAGATAGATAGATAGATAGATAGATAGATAGATAGATAGATAGATAGATAGCACTGTGTACATGTTTATAGAGCAGCACATATTGATATTTTTCAAATATAGCCAATCAAAAGAGATTTATTTTAATCCTGCTGTTCTTTGAAAGAGATTATTTGCCAGGGTCTCTGAGCATGTGCCATTCTTCTCAGAGGAAAAAGTTCAGCCACCTTTCGAATGCTTAAACACGTCTTGACTGCCTAAAATCTCCTGTTAGCTTTTCTTTCCACTTGGTGGCTTTAAAGCCTCCTCCGCCTGCCAGAAACGGCAGATGGAAACGTGGAGCTGCAAATTCTTGCCATCTCATCTTTCCCCATCTTTTGGAATAGTTGCACAGTCCAACCTCATGGATTTTTTTTTCCTCTGCTCAGTCTGTCTTCTGCACTTGCGGACGTTCCAGCCTTTAGTGTGTGAGGACACGGGCCAGATGTTGTGTGATGTTTGAACACAACCTCATCGCTGCAACAGCAGAGTGGGCTGTGTGCTTCCATCCTCTTCAACAGGGCATCTTTTTTTCCCCCCCACATAAACAACTGACCTCCATTCACACACCATCTGTCCTCAGCTACGACAGCATGCACTATAATTCACTAAAGGCTGTTTTCCTCTTCAAATATGTACTCAGTGATTGGAGGCATTATGAATTCAATTTAGAAGAGGATGTTTGCTCTGGCATACACAATGCAATTCAAAGCTGTGACTTGTTTTCCCCCTGTGGCTTCACAGTGGGTTACATCAGATTGGGAAATTCCTGAATCAACTGTGGTCAGCCGGTTTTCTGGATATTGTGACTCACAGTTACGTGTGCTTCACAACAAAGTTTTCTTTTTTTATTTCTTTTTTTTTTTTTGAGTTCCCCAGAAGAAGAAAAAAAGTCATCAACTTTAATCGTAATGAAAAAGTTGTGGAGGGACAAAAAATTTGTTTTAACCACAAAGTCAATGCAAAGCTTTTGCTAATTTCTTCAGTATTATCTGAAAAACAGACCAATGAGCCATAACTTAAACAAGCTTCCACTTTGTTGCAAAATAATACAAAATCACAACTATTATTATGCAAACATCTTACAAGATTATATGTGTAATATAAAATACAGCATATTACAAAATCCCTAACTCCAGATTTATATCTTGTCTGTTTAGTAACCATGGCAATTTCGATTGAAATAATGGTAGAATCAAATCTTAAAGGGATTTTCACCTAAAAAAAGGAAAAGAAAACTTCTGTCATCATTTATTCATCCAAGTTATTCCCCGTATTTCTTTCTTCTGTGGAACACAAACGATATGTTGAAAAATAAAACAGATAATGTGAAAAATTCTGGTAACTAAAATGTTTTAGTAACCATTTACTTCCATTTTATGGACAAAAAAAAAAAAAAAGTCAATTGGAGTCAGACATGTTTAGAATGATATGGAGCTGAGTAACTGTTGACAAAACCCTGAAGCTACCCCTATCACCACAATGGGTTAAAATATAAAATTAAACCAGACAGATGGGGCTAGATTTTCAACACTTTTACTTAACATATAGTGTGAGGGTATACAACTAAGCTCCATTCACCCATAAACCAGACAGCAACACTGAAAGAAAACTGAAACAGATGCGCTTGCACACATAACCAACCATAGTCATTTTGTGCCCCCCTCCCCACACTAGTCAAAACAAAACTCAGAAACAGCTTGAAAGCCACAGAGGACTTTTTAAATTTTTTCCCCCTTTGCTGCATTCCTTTCAACTGTAAGAAGCCAGTCATCCCGGCATATTTGCTGCTTGACAGTGACAGAGTATTTCTTCAGTTTACAAACACACACTACTGGGAGACTTTCAAAGCGCACGCCGCCGTCAACAGCATTGTTAGTGCCGAGCTCACATTATTCTGCGCATCTCAACCTCACTGCAACACTGCTGTCAATCTACCTCCTCTCCCTATGCCTTATTTATGACACCGGTTGGGGGACATGCTGTGCGGGAGGCTCAGGGGGACACCGTTATCCCAACAATACACTGCATTATTTGTCTAATCAAACAAACAGGAGGCACCTTCATGCAATATGTAGCATAACTCATGCAAACAAATGTGTTTTTTTATTTCATCTGTTGCTCCACACATATATGTCAGGACACAGTGTGTCTCGCTGACATCGACAAAGCTCCAAATAGAGGTGTTAAAGTCAATGCAGATACAAACCTGACAGATATACCCACACCCCTCCTCTATTATTTCCTAACAAGAGGCATCACAGCTGAGGGTAATAGCTAACCTTTCAAGTGACCACTTAAATTTCTACCAAACACATCCTTTACGGCTCACATCATTACAACTTTGTTAAAGAGAAGCCATGAACCAAGCCAACCAGCGATGAGGTGAATCTCAACATTACACACTTTTAAAAGCAAAAGAGTTTGAAAATTTGACCAAAACAAACACAAAAGGAACAACATTGTGTTAATGCAATGCATTCTCACCCCAAGGCGTCACCTTTGACCATGCTTCAATATTTGACGTTTTAGGCGCCCTTTAGCGTCACTTACATGACGCGATCCTACGGCGTCATCTAACTGACGCTAAAGTAGAAAGCGTCAGTTAGAGCAGTGTTTCCCAAACTTTTTTTCTGGCGACCCACATTTTAAAGTCGATAAATCCTTGTGACCCAAAAAACATTAGGCCCATATAGTTCATATATCACGAAGAGAATTTATGCATTAACAAAATATGTATGACCATTTTTAAGGTCATTTTTTAAGCTTCCAGTTAACTATTTAAAAGAGATACAGCTATTTGACAAAGCACTTTTTTTGTTTAACCTGTTGTTGACAATATGCAGAGGTGAAATGAGAAAGGAAAAGTTGACAGGGCATCTCATTGTTTTCATATTCTCATAGTTACAGTGTACATAATTTACTATAATAATTATTATAGGCTTAAATTAAAATATTCTGACACTGAGACTTTGTAACCATGCATGGCTCACTACCACTGCATAAAAATGCCTAAACAGGCACAAAAAAAAAAAAACTACACACACGATTAAATACATATTCCTCTACCCCCCCTAATAAATCTAAGGCAATATAAATGACTATAACATAGCATTCAATATAAATATTCCACATTTATGCCCAAACCATGGTAAATTATTACATTCAGGCTATTACATGGTAAATGTTTGTAAGGGGGGTGATTAGGGCATTTAGTCTTCTAACTTTATTCATGTTTCTTCTATTTTTCTCATCAGTAGCTAATTGGGAATGTTAAGACTGTTTCATCCGATTTAAAACTAGTTAAAATCATTGAGTGATGTGTGGTTTGTAAGAGAGAGGAGTACGTGTCCGACGCTTCTTAAAGGATGTCGCGCAATGTTTTTTAATAATAGTGTCAGGGACCGGGAGTAAACGCAACTCCTTTAAGCTTTGCGTTCCGTTATATCCACTGGGCCGTGCTGCCTAGTTCAAAGTAAACTAGTGAAACGACTGAAACCAGCGCTATTTTGTTCTCTATTTGTTGTTACTTACCGAGAAACCGCTTCAGGTGAACAAATCCGAATCGTTTCAGACCGTTATGCACGCGCGTTTGGCCAATGGCCAATTCATGGAAAGGAAATAATCAAACCAACGAATGATTATTATCGCTGGTTCAGTCGACAGAATACTGGACACACATAAAAACTGCTGAAATATTCGGACTGTAAACTTTTCTCTCAGGTCAGTCGGAGTGCTCATGGTACACACACAGTGCGTGCGTATAGTCATCCAGCTGCACGCGCCACTGCGTCCACGCGCATATCTAACCAAATTTAGCCGCGCGGCACCACCAGAAAATAGGAGGAGAGGGAGGTTGGGGTGCCCTCGGCCGTATGGAGATGATTGGCGGGTCGCACCAATTGAATAGCCCATATCTAGAGAGTAGCCTACAACACACTGAAAAATAGTGCTCGACTTGGCGACCCAGACAAAATCTCCCGCGACCCACGTGTGGGTCGGGACCCCGACTTTGGGAATGACTGAGTTAGAGGACGCGGTTAGGTTTAGGTGTGGGGTGGGGGTAGGGTACACGCGATCCTAGGGCGTCATCTAACTGACGCTAAAGGGCACCTAAAGCGTCAGATATTGAAGCATGTCCAAATGCTTCCCAAGGCGTCAGTTAAGTGACGCCTTGGGGGTGAGAATGGGCTGGTTAATGGCTTTAGTGAGGGATAATGACTTTATCGAATCGAATGCCAGCACCTCAAATGACAATAACGTTTGGCCAGCTTTTTCGCGCCTTATAAAACTGTGTCAATTGTTAAAACAAAACATCTCTGGGGTTCGTTGTCATGGGAAGGAGGCGGCGGGAACCGGCGAACATTAAACTATTTAATAATAAAATAAACAAATACAAAAATGAAAGTATGAGCCCCTCACGGACGACTGCTGGCCACAGAAGCAAAACACAACATAAAATCAGACCTGTTCCTCTCTCCCTCCGCACTGTGGTTGGTTGCTCCTCCTTTATGCTTCCACTCCTCCGTGGGAGATGCGAGACCGGGCCGTCTCACAGATGTCGTTTATCTTTAATCACGCCACCGGGCTCATGCCGCTCTCTCATGTCCCTCGCCCTCGTCCTGCTCGCCACAATCACACCTAGTGGAGCCTAAAAACATATTTAAATGTATGCGTAAAACACACCCCCACCCCCACCCCTAACAATAACTAATTAACTATGCTAACAAGGCACAATAATTAATTAAATTACTTGTAAAATGAATAAATATTAACCAATTCCCTTAAACTATTCGATCTGACAAATCTTTACACATGTTAAAACAATATCTTTTAAATTCATATGGCGAGCTTTCTTAAATGGGTTATTGTCTATGTGTGTGTGTATGTGATGCGGATATGTTTATTTCTGCTATCTTTTTGTGTTTTTTAGTTCGTGATTGTGAAGCATTGGGCAATGTGAGTATTACTGTGCTATATAAAAAAAAATAAATACACAAACAAACAATTAAATAAAACAATTAAAGAAATAGGAAATAAAAGCCTCACAGATATCACAGGTGTTTAGCCGCCTTTCCACTGCACACGACATTCGCATATGATTGTCGCATTTCACCCCCTATAGTGTCATGTCGCACAGAACTTTAAAAATTGGTCGTGAAGCAACCGTTACCCTCGGATATTCACAATGGTAAAATGAATGATTTTAATTAATGTAATGCATGCATGATTTTATAGAGCTAATCAATATAAATATAGATTTAATTATTATAAAATACTTTTTTCTGCTATAGTTAATTATAACCAACATTTTACAGAAAGAACATTTACAGAAAAACATTAAAGAGTTCAAATTTTGGTAATTATAGCCTAGCGCTAACGAGCTCATAGTTTTTATTAGAATACATCACTTCCTGTTGGCCGGTCGCATACGGTCTAGCCGCAGAAGTTCAGATATTTCAACGGATCCGAATTTTCCGCATGCGCATATGATCGGAACTCCCCGCAGCTCCCGTACGACTCTCCATTAGAAATGAATGACTTCCGGTCCGACGGCGGTCGTTTGTCGTGTGCAGTAAGGCGGCTTTTATGTAGCCTAGCTAATTAAGCGAAAAGCGAAAAGAAAGAGTCTAAAAAATAATAATAATAATAAAAAAACAACATTATACATACTTAAAGGGTAACTATAGTGACCTGTAAGACTGGGGCTTTATTAATGCTGTTCATTGATTCAAGTATTTTTTTTTTTTTTTTTTTACATTTGGGTATAAAGTGTTTTAATTCTACAATATATGGCGTAAAAACGTCTGACTGCTGCCCTCTTCAGGTTGAACGGTAGCTACTGCAGTTGAATTTTCCTATCGGATGTTGTGGTGCCGCGTGACGTAAGCAGGCACCAGGTCCCCACACCCTTGCCTACAGAGATGCACACCCTACCCACAATTCGTGGTTTCGCAAGTCTGTGTCAACTAAGAAATGTTCAGGTAAGTTGCACCTGGCTGACTGCGATTGCTAAATGTGGCTGGCTGACTCAAGGCTTTGCTCAAGAGTACAGACAGATGGCTAATAATATACCCAATATATAACAGTCTGTGTTTACTCAGTGTGTGTCAGCCGTGATTTCGGTTCACTCCCTTTAATTAAAGGTGCTTTCTGATGCACTGTGCAATGTGGTAGGGTTTGAGTGTGAAAACAAAAGTAACTGATGCGAGTGTTGGGGTCGTGGTGGAGGCTTACAGCATAGATACAGTGTATGCAAAACACTCATAACGCGTGTTTAAGATTCCAAATCTTTACTTAACTGTAGTTGCAGTAACAGTATAATCAACAGTATATGATTTTCGTTACAGTAATTAGTGTACAACATCTGCATATATTCTATAGATTTATAAAAATAGCTGTAGCCTACTTTAATTCTTAATTGAATACTTTGATTCTTAAGGAGATAATTTACTAAAAATGTTGTACCAAACATGTATGAATTCGCAAAAGATATTATGAAAAATGTTTTGTAGCCAATACAGGAAAGCTAAACAGGTCCAAAGTTGCTTGAATATCATCGTATCATCGTTCTTCAAAATATCATTTAGAGGTTTGGAAGAACATGAGAAGGATTTTCACAGGCCTGGTTCATTCAAGGTACTACAGCAATGTTATCGATAAATCACTTACAATATAAGCCACACAGTATACTGCAATAAACACCTTTACAAATTAGAAATACAGTACCATTTAAAAATTTGTGATTGGTAAGATTTGTTTAATATATATATATATATATATATATATATATATATTATTTTTTTTTTTAAAGAAGTCTATTATGCTCACCCAGGTTGGATTTATTTGATCAAAAATTCAGTAAAACCAGTACTATTGTTTAAAATTTGAGCAATTTAAAATACCTTTTTAAAATACAATTTAAAATGTTTTTAACACATTATTCCTATGATGGCAAAGTTACGTTTTCAGCAGCTGATTTAAATAATTCAAATATGCTGATTTGGTGCTCAAGAAAGATTTGTTATCATCAATGTTGAAAAAAAAAACACATTTATTATAAATGTTATTCAAAAATACAGTTTAGGTTGAATTTAAACCTGAGTATCCCTTTAATATGTATTGTTAATTCCACTTATGATGTTTTCATATGGGAACAAAAATAAGTAATTATTTTTTTATTTAAATACACCCTTCCAGCCTTCCTACTGTACATGCTTGTATGCAGACTCCTGCTTATGGATGCCTGCCAAGCAGTTACATGAAATCGATGAGAACTTAGTCAATAGCCCTTCAGATGGATGGTAACAGAATGTGTTCCTTATTTTCTGATTATTCTAGATTAATCTATCCACCCATTTCTCCTGCTTATTCATCACAGAGAAGACTGATGCTGCGTTAGACGAAAGATCTGGAAGAATAATGTTTGTAAATGACATTCTTAGTGATTCAAGACTCATGGTCTCATGAAATTCAGCCCGAGGCCCAGCTATCTTCTCATACTGGCAAAGCCTGAAGACTACAGCATTCAGTTTTGTTCTTACTGGAGCTCCGTAATTGAATATGCGCCTGACATCAAACAGCTCTGATCTAGGGGGTTGAAATTGCCATCTGGATCCATGTAGCGCTGCTCTTCAGCTCTGCTGCTCTGAAATCTCGCTGAGAAGACAAGAGAACCCAAAGATCAGCCACTTATCAAATGGCTAGACCATCTTCTCTGTTCTCTAACAGCAAATGATTTGAGTTTAAACGGGTAATAAGAGTATTTTTGATCCTGATATTATTAAGAGCACAGTATGAGTAATGTATGTGAAGAGTTCAGATGCAAAAGCCTCTAAGTGCCATTTGAAATTTTCTTCTAGAATGATCATTTTTATCAAGCTAGTATCTTTAAGTTCATTAATTTGAATTAAATGGGAATGAAGATTATGAATTGTCATTTAAGTGAAATTAATGAACTTAAATATACAAGCTTGATAAAAATGATCATTCTAGAAGAAAATTTTAAATGGCACTTAGAGGCTTTTGCAACCTGAACTCTTCATGTAGTCTTGTAGGTACATGGTGCAACCGGTTGACTATGAAAGCCACTATGAAATGCAGAGCCATGAAAGAGCGGTAACGGCATGTTTCAAAATTATGTGCAGTAGAGCAGGAAGTTTGACAGGATCTTTAGAGGAGCAGAACACTGGAATGCTGGGAAGGTTTATGGCTTCACCTCGCCCTAGGCTGACACTCACGCGCCTCGCCCACATTTCTGATTCAGCCCTAAGTGTGGATGTGGATGTGTGTGTGTGTGTGTGTAAGGGGTTACAGATATGTCAAGGAACAAACTTTGCCCTACCCTAAATCTGTACTTTCA